>NW_017673689.1:0-55664 GCF_001879085.1 Nicotiana attenuata
CAAACCCTGCATAAAAGGCTGTACTACCCAGTCATCCGAGACTGGTGGTAATTCCATTCGCTCCATCTGAAACCTGGACACGAACTCCCTTAACATCTCGTCGTTCCTCTTTTTTATCTTAAAAACGTCTAATTTCCTCATCGCCGCCTTTATGGCCCCGTCATGTGCTTTCACGAAGGCGTTTGCTAACATAGCAAACGAATCGATAGAGTTCGGGGGCAAGTTGTGGTACCAAATCATGGCTCCTTTCGACAAAGTTTCTCCAAAAATTTTCCACAATACTGACTCAATCTCATCATCATTCAGGTCGTTTCCTTTAATCCCGCAAGTATATGAGGTAATATGTTCATTAGGGTAGGTTGTGCCGTTATATTTGGGTATATCGGGCACACAAAACTTTTTAGGAATGGGCATCAGAGCCGCGCTCTAAGGGAATGGTTTTTGTATGAACTTTTTGGCAACTAAAGCTTTCAATACCGGGGGTGCCCCCGGTATTTGATCAGCACGTCGAGTGTTTTCTGGTTCGGCGATACTCGGAGTTCTATTTTGACTCTGAAGTTGAGCGATGGCAATCTGCTGAGCTTGCAGCATCTCGAATATCACTTGGAGGTTGACTCCCCCATCTCCTATACCTTGTGTTCCTTGGCCCCCAGATCGGGCGTCCCTGTGTACACTTCGTCTGGGGTCTGCGCCTCAATCTGCACTCGAAGCAATGTGCGAACTAACATCAACTTGTTCTACATTTGGCACTTCCCCAGGGTTTATCGGTGGTACAGCGACCCCTACATTGTTGTTTTCCCCATGAAATCCAAGACCTTCGTCATCATGAAAAGGTGCGTTTTGCTAATTTGATATGTTTAATCCTGAGAACAAAAAATATTGACAAGAACAACTGTGAAAATAACGTGTGTTATCAGAGTCAGTACTGAAATAATCACTATTATATTTAGCCCCACGGTGGGCGCCAAACTGTTTACCTCGAAAATACGAGTAACAATTAAATTTGATTTGTGGTTTTCAAGATATGTGATTTAGTTCAATACCAATTAATAATCAAGAAGTATAACGTATAAATGAAAGAAATGAGTAAATCAAACCGGTGTTACTAGGCAGTATCGACCTCGAGCCCAGTGACCTCGAGATGGATCAAGAACAATAAAGCAGGAATAATAAAGCTAAAGGACAATTCTAATGAACAATGAGCGAAAAGTAGAGAGTATATTCTTTGCCAATGATTAGATGATCTTTACAAATGATTGGGGTCCCCTTTATATAATAGGGGAGCCCTAAATAAGGTACATTTCTATTTACAGTAAAGAATCTTATTAGGACAGTTGTTTAACCACCTAGTACGGATTCGTACAAATCGATTCCGGGATTTATGCCATGATTTTGGGGACGTGGTAGTAATGTTGCTCATTCTGTTACAAATCCATAACGGTATTATCTCGAGGCCTAGTCATAGTCGAGCCCCGACGTTCCTCGAACACTTAATTCTCCGAGCCTTATACTCTGTCATCGAGCTTGAGCCTGGTTCATCGAGCTCGAACTCGATCTGTCCTAAATTCGGGCTTAAGGCGATCCCTCGAGCCTAAGAAATCGGGCATGCTTGATTTCGACCGTATACAACAACAACAACAATAACATATCCAGTGTAATCCCACAAGCGGGGTCTGAAACGGCTAGTTTTTATGCAGACCTTATCCCTACCTTGTATAGATAGAGAAACTGTTTCTGCTAGACCTTCGGCTCAAGAAAGACCCTCGGCTCAAGGAGAATCTAGAGCATAAGTTTTATGTTGTTAAAATTTTCAAAAATATTAATGTATTCGTCTCTAATTCTTTACAGATGTCATTACATCTCCGTCAGATCCTCCGAAAATACATTATTTTTGAAGAATTCGATACGAACATTATGTTCGATCTTTGATATTTATCAAATTCAAGTTTAGTATGTCAATTATTGACCAAGTTTAGTATGTGATTGAATTAAGCTTTAGGAGAACCTACGGATGAACGGGTTAAGCTATGATTAGGAGACAAAACGTGGTTTTGTTTTCTTTTCAGATTTTCTTGAGCTTAAGCATAAGAAGTTTGAAACATAAGGCACACCTATAATGACAAAAGGACACAAAAACAAGGCAAAACAAGATAAGTATTCCCAAGATTTTAGAAGATTTGCATTCCAAAAACAGGTGTTATATAATTTGTAGTATATCAGCTTCTAAGTGGCCCATATATTTGAGTCTCGAAACATCTGTTAATAATAAATAGACATATGCTACTGCAGCTTAATTGAACTGAAATTTTATTAATTTTGAACATGAATCTAGCTGGCTAATTGACAAAAGTTAGGCCAAATCCAATTAGTTGATCGACCATTCCTTCTTCCTTGTGTTTTCATAATCAAACACATTTGCTAAACATTGTCTTTCATGTGTCAATTGCTTGCTCTTTGAGTGGTTGCACTCATCACATGATCATGATATTGGATATCATCTTCGTGTTCCAAAATCTTTCGAAGAATTACAAATAGCTACTTGCTCAACCACTTAAATAAAAAGTAGCCGTAAGAGGTATAATATACATATAGTTTATATATTATATGTGTATAATTATGCATAATTAATGATTAATCTATATATATGACAAGAAAAAGTAAATAATGAATATAACAGGCTATTTATGTAAAGATTGTCTAATTTGGTTGGACAATCATATTATGAAGTTTTTTGAACTATTGATGTTTGGCTTAAAGTATGCATATTTTTACATATATTGCCTCACATTGTGTTCATGTCACGTAGATTTCAGATGTATAATATAATGATTTGTGCTAATTTGTGGTATTTCTATGTGTAGGAATCATTCGGATGTAATTTAGGACGAAGCGCGCGAATTGGAGCGAAAATGGGAAGAAAAGGCAAAACTGCACATTTGAGGGCCACAGGCAGCGTGGGGCGCTACCTGTGGCGCTCAAAACAGAATGCTAAAAAGTTGAGCGCCAGGGTAAGCGCCCCAAGCTACCCTGGACGCTCAAAACGTGAACATGTCATATTTCGACTGGGACTCAGTTATTTCGACCCCAAGATGCCCGCAACTCATATAAAAGCCAACTTAAACCTATTTTGGAGAGGGGAGGGCGTTTTTAGAGTAACCTTTGACCAAGAGAGAACACAGAGCCGCCGTGGAGGCCGCATTTTATTTTTTCTTCCACCAAACTTTGTAACTTTTGTGTTTCTTTGTATGATTTGTTGTTTTGCTACTATGTCTATGTGGAGCTAAACTTCACGTTCTAGGGTTGTGGTTCTTTCATGAATATTGTTATTCGAATATTGATTTTGATTACTTGATTTGTCGTATTAGTTTATTTATTCAATCCCACACTTATATTTAATTGATTGATCACCAATTGAATACTATCTACGAATCTGGAATTGAATTCGAAAGTGAGAATTCTAGATTGCACATAGGATTGAGTAGAGCAAGTTCTTGAACCTGGGCATCGGGGAATGGATTCGCGGTTAGGATAGACATATACCTAATTGCCTTGCTTGGTTGATGTACAGGAATTATAAATGCGTTCCTGTTAGTTCTAATTCCATGGACATATAGGCGTTACGTTAGCTTGAATAGGCGAGTAAGAACTCGACAGATTCTTATGAGCAATATTAACCCTGTCAACTAATGAACTAGATGAATTAATCAGTCAATTCAATTGAAGAATACAATAGGAATGTTAGATACCTCATATGATCGTGTTTTCATTACATTGATAACATAAAAATCTAATCTTCTTATGTTAAAAGTTCGTTATGTGTTTTTCTTTATTTTAATTAGTTTAGAATCAAATACTTATGAGTTTAGTTCTTGTTAGATACGTAGGATAGTCTAATTTAGTTAATAGTTAATCACAAGTTCTCGTGTGTTCGACATCTGACTTTTAATCACTTTATTACTTGACGACCGCGTATACTTGCGAGTGCGTTTGGCCTCAACAACTATGCTACAGGTAACGGGATTTAATTCAGATAATATAAGTGTTTTAAGTGATGTGACGGTCCCTAATCTCGTTAATTGCACATCAAATTATAAAACACCAAATTGAGAATTAAGTGGTAGCTTATTTATTTTTTTGAAGGATAATTTACCTAGGTTGCTTCCTATAAGTTACAATGAGTTGACCTCCGACACTAAGTTAGAGAATAATGCTCGCTATTTTTTCCCAGCAACTCTGAAAAATGATCAAATTTATTTGAGTTTATTCTATTTTATCATGCAATATTTTTTTGTTTTAACCATAATCTTACCGAAAAAGGGTCAAGGGAAAGTCAAAGAGAGCGCCATTCGTACCAATAAAATGGCACTCCAGCCACTCTTTAGCTATATACGAAGTTCAAGAAAAGGTCTAATCGTATTAGATCTATTGTACACAGTAAAGAGCAGTCTGGTGCACTAAGCTCTCGCTATGTACGAGAATCTATTTATACACAATCTTATGCTAAATTTTCGTAAGAGGCCTACTAGGTGATTCTTACCAATAATGAGTAAGAATTTTAAGGATCAAAATTCAGCAAAAATTTTAAAATATTAAAAGATGGTAAATAGAAATGATTACTTGTAATACATATGTAGAAACAAAAGGCACAAATTAAGCACACGTAAATATGCATCTTGTCTATGTAGTATTTACATGCGAATTAGTTAATCAAAAGGAAAGGGGGAGGTGAGAGAGAAAAGTTATTTGTAAAAATAGTAAGCTGACAAGGAAAGTGAAAAATTTGAAGTACCTTTTGTTCAATCACAATCCATGCACCCATGTGGTAAAATTACTCCTTTTGTAACAGCAAAAAAAAAAAAAAAAAAATTACTCCTTTTGTGGTTTCTTTACTTTTTCAAGGAGTTTTGGTGATATTGGTATCCCTAAAGTTGCACAAGATAACTTTTTCTGCTATATATTTTATGCATACTTTATGATAAACAGGAGAAAAGAATAAGAATCAAATCTAAGGAAGAATAATTGGTGTAAGTGAAAGGTAGATGCAATAGGAAGTGGAGAGATTCTTCTCCTGTTTTAATTAGCAGTGGCTCTGTGACACTCGAGATGAATTCCACATTGGTAAAACACGGGAGAGATGTTTCGTATATAAGTAAATAAACCTTAGACCCTAGTGACGTGTTTTAAAGACAGGCCTAGGCTCAAAGCAGTTAATATCACTAGTGAGTATTTTATCCGTGCCGGCCAGAGGCGGATCCAGAATTCTTACGCGACGGGGCACATTATTCTGCTCAACCAGTGCCCCCTAAAAGCTTTTAGTGTTCAGGGTGCCAACTGCTTTAAATTAACCATTTTCAAGATATATACATGTATATATACAGGATTTCATCCGAAGTTTACGGGGTCCAGTGACCCTTACACATACACATGGGTCTGCCTCTGGTGCCGGCGTAAACCAAAATAGATAATATCACTAGTGAGCTGAGTTGTTACTTGCTTTGAGTGTTTTTAAAGTCAGTTTTTTTTTTGCATTTTGCTTTGGTTCCTGTTGTGCCTCTTGCTTTGCACTTTTGACAGACAAAAGTAGTGAACAAATCACTACACCTAAAGCTTTGTTTTTCTTTAAAGTAAAAGAAGTATTTTATGTAACTCAACATAACAAAATTTGACACAATGATGGATAAAGAACAAGATTGCAAAACCAAAACAATACAATTGGGGTCAGTTCCAACTCATTAGCAGTATATAAGTTGTTTTCATTCCCATGAAAAGGGATACCTAAAGACAAGTACATTAATTAACAATCTTCTCCTTTAAAGCTACAAGAAAAGATAAGAAACATATGAAAACTTTTACTACTTAGATTAATAGATGGAGCTTAAAGGGTTTACTTTCTGATTTTTGTTAAATTTCAAAGTTTCCTTTTCTAGTAACACCAAGTTAGAAAGACTTGAACTCATGACCTTTACCTCTGCCTGTAACTCAAAGATTGAAGGATCAAATCGTGAGCCTTGTTCATGACTATTTTGACTTGTATTTATAAGCAGAGGCGTATTCAGAATTTGATGTTTAAGGGTATTTACAACGACCTTGAGTTATATAAACAATAATAACTGGTCCCAATCAAATATTTATAGATATTTAGTCAATTTTTTAATACAAATACATGATTTGAGCAAAAGCTACTGGATTCACGGGAACCCATAAAACCTTAAAGCTGAATCCGCCCCTTATAAGTGAAATTTATAGTTTGTGTGCACATAGAAGATAATACAAGAACAAATTCTAAAAAAACTAATTGCAATATATTTCAACCTGAGAGAACATTTCAGACTATTAGAGTACTAATTAATTATAACATTTCATGAGCTTAATAATATAAGGAATTAAAGATGATGCCAGTTCATTTTTATTGAATTTATTCTTTCATATCAATCTTGGGCCCTAGAACGGATCCTCCCCATTTTTAAATGCTATACTTAGGTGTAAATCAGCTAATTGTACTATTTAGATTTGTTTCCTAAATTATTGCATTAGAATTTTATGTCTATCCGAAACATGGCAGCTGATTTTAATCATTAAGCTCATCACCAGTAGTTTAGACTATATTGTCTTTAAAAAAAAACCATTACGTAGTAATTCACTTGAAAGTTGTTGCAAGTATCACTCAGCAGAGCTACTATTAAACATCATAAACAAAGGTCAAATATTATTTTTCGGGACGAAGCGGAGCAACAAACAAACGGCTGAATTTCAGTGGATCGCAGAATAGTTTTATTCTTAAAAATGAAGAATATAAATATAGCTTCAAATAAAAGTCTGGAGTCCAACTATTTGCTATTGTTACCTCCTTTATGTAGAATAATTGTTTGTTATTATAATTGCCATATAAATGAATGCGCTCAATCATAGATCAATTTCTCTAAAACAACTTATTAGCATGTACCCTATATATAGATATTGGTCTATGCTAGGAATTCCGCAAACATATTACAGATAAATATGTTCTAGTTATCTTGTATCACTAACGTCTTTTATTAATTTTTTTTTTTTTTTTTTTTTTTGCATAAATAAACCTTTGAAAACCTCTTGACTCTCTCATAGGCTGCTAATTTAACTAAGAGTTCAACTATAATCTAATTCTGTTGCTTGGTTTTTAAATGGTAGGGAGAGGATAAACATTACTCTTCTACCTTGCGCAGTATCTTATATTTTAAAGTCATTCATATAATTTGTTGTTTGCAAATTCTCATAATTCCCTTGGCTCTAATAACAGAGGGAATTAGATCATTATATATAACAAACAGCACATTTTTTCCATTTTTGTTGCTTGATCTTAATGCTGAGTAGGATGATAAGATTATTACAGGTATATATAATCTGATTATGAAAGTTCATGAAAAACTTTACTTTAGCAATAAATGAAAAACTAGACAAAACTTAAAAGACTCTTTTTTCACGCAACACTAAACCTATATCACTAGCTAGAGTTATAATTTAAAGTTAAATTACAAAGATGATGAATGATACATTAACTGTCACAATCTTCATCTTAAATTATCCATCAGAGAGGTCAAAATCGTCAGATTTTCTTCTATTTTAAATCAGATTTTATTTTGGTATCTTTTTACTCTCTCAGTGCATAATTTGGTAAGGAATCATTTGTGATGACATAGATATTCCCATATTTAAAATGATTTTCTCAGACACGAAACTATTGGATATTAGCAAATTAGCAAGATGCCTATGTAAGTATGAGAACTCTGTGGAATTAAAAATTCCTATTTCTGTATATAACCTTGATTTAAATAATTAATCAAGAATAATTCAACAATATTCTTGCCTGGATGGTAGGTCAGGACTAGTAAATGAGTATCGACATATTTAGAAAGAGTTTCCAAGAAACAGAACCAAACAAACTTCAATATTAATAATATCAAATAATGACTTCCCACTTCCCTTAACAATAAATAAAATATAAAAAAAGCTTATGTTGAGATCACATATTACGTCTATCTAGTTACTAGCTTTATTATTGTGTAAACGATAAATTTTGGAACGGAAGCTTAAGCCTTATTTCCCATCCGTTATACAACAAAAAACAAATCAGTGTAATCCCGTAAATGGAGTCTAGAGAGAGTAGTGTGTACGTAGATCTTACACCTACCTTATGAAGGTAGAGAGACTGTTTCCGGTAAACCCTCGATAAGGAAAACTTAACATGTCATAACAGCGAAGGCGTGGTTTGAAACCCTACTGTGAAAGGAATACCTCACGACCCAGGACGGTTTTATACATAAAAACAAAAAATAAAGAAGCGGACGTTTTAGAGATTTATTTAATTTCCTTAATATATCCCTGTACTATGAGAAAGCAATGCGTACTTGTTTGTGGCGCTGAGGTGGCATGTCACATGATATTCACCTCATCAAATGTCAGTGTCACGCAGTGGCGGAGCCAGAATTTTCATAAAGGGGTGTCAAAATATATAAAAGTAAACATAACAGAAAATTAAGGGGAGTCAATACATAGTATATATACATATAAAAAAATTTACTTACCTACATAGTGTATTTTTCCCGCGAAGGGGCCTTCCTATAAGGTGGTTCCGCCACTGGTGCCACGTAGGATTGATTGTCCACTTTGTACAGACTTAACGAAAAAGTGATATATTTGAATCAATGTATTACGGTAGGGATATATATATTTCGACACAAAGTATTAATCAAGAATATATTTAAACTTTTTCTCATAGTTCAAAGGTATATTTGTGTCACGACCAAAAACCACTAGTCGTGGTGGCACCTAACTCGATCCGCTAGGTAAGCCAACTAACAGAAAATACAATCCAAATGAGATTATAGGAAAATATTGAAGAATTTACTGAATATTTACAAATTGACCCAAGAACTGGTAGTACGAATCATGAGCTTCTAACACTTGAAATTTACAAAGTTGGTACAAATAATTACATGATCTGTTTGAAATTTACATAACACATTAGCAAGATCAAAGCTACCAAGGACAAGTGGCAGCTATATCCGAAATGCACGAACATCTTCAGAGTCAGCTACCGACATCACCAGCAACTCCGCTCCAAAAGAATATCTGCACGCAAGGTGCAGAAGTGTAGTATGAGTACAACCGACCCCATGTACCCAGTAAGTATCTTGTCTAACCTCGTCAAAGTAGTGACGAGGCTTTTTAGTTAAAAGATACTCACTGATAAAACCTGCACCGTAAATAAGCAATAGAACTATACCACGATATAATAGAGAAGAATACATGAAATGAATACGCAAAACAATAACCGAGTGCTAGCATAGATCACTAGCATCTTCCAATACCTCGACCAATCCTTTCCTTTGAGCGAAACCAATAAACCACGACAGTCACATCATAACTTTCATAGCATGAGGAATGTACTCAGATATCAAGTCAGTTACACGATAATACCCTTTGTGCTTTTATCTCATCCTCACCCAATATACATATAACAGAACCAATCAGATAACAGAAATACCGATAACAGGAATTACAAAGTAGGAATTACGCAAGTAGCAATAATGAACGAGGATATACATGTGGGCAATAGTAATAGACCAGGCGGAAGGCGTGTGAGTAATGACAGCAATTGGAAGACAAGGAATATTAACTTCAACTAACTAGCATGGTGGTGGCCTAGATACAAGTATAACAAATAAGAAGGAAACACATGATCTTTACAAGTTAACAAGTAAAGGCATGAGTGACTAACATAGAAAAAGAGCTTGTACGAAAGAGCAACAGAATAGATACAACATGGATGTACTTATAACAGCAGGAAGTAGGCATGGTATTTGCAAGTCAAACAAATAGAAGATATGGGCAACACCACAATAATTGAGAAAAGATCAAGGAAAAGACAATAACAACAAGTCACACAAGATCTATAAGTACGACAATAACAACTCAAGGTAAAGGCAGGAACGTATACACGGGAAACAGATATCACATCATAATGGATGTCCCTCATCCTCACCTGCACGGAAACACCCATCGTGCCATGAACTCGTGATAACATAAAAACATGATAATATAAATGAAATGATATGGCATCACCCTCCGTGCTTTTACTCTCAAATGATATGACATGGCATCACCCTTCGTGCTTTTACTCTCAATAATATGGCACGGCATCACCCTTCGTGCTTTTACTCTTAATAATATGGCACGGATCACCCTTCGTGCTTTTACGCTCAAATGATATGGCACGGCATCACCCTTCGTACTTTTACTCTCAATAATATAGCACGGCATCACCCTTCGTGCTTTACACTCTTCCTTACCAAGCATATATATATATCATTGATAAATAAGGCAGGAAGCATAAATAACGTCAAGGAGAGTGTTTAAACGAATATTCCAAACAAATCACAATCACAACTTTCCAAGCCAACAATAATTCAATAAACCCTCAAGAACCATATTATTCAAATACTTTAACAATCTCACGAATGATCAACAACACAAGTATAGAATCTAGTATCTCAAGAATATCGGTTGTAGCCATGTATTAATGACTACGCATAGTGATGACCGAATTAGACACATCAATGTATTCTCAGAATTCCATCAAATTTGATCAAGTTATAATAAGTAATTCTTGATTTCTGACATTTAATACTATGTTCTTAGTATCTACGAGTCAAGTAAGGCATGAAGCAAGAAGGTCACGTAATTCTACAAGACATAAGTATAACATAATCTACCCCCGAGCATAATTAACCCTGGCACATACATATGCACTCGTCACCTCATATATGTATCACCTCCGCATGTAGCAAACAATGTCAAATAGTAGAGAAAATTCCCTCAACAGTGTTAGGCAAGACACTTACCTCAATTCGGCTAACTCAATGCTCAATTTAGCCTTTTCCTTTACAAATTCACCTCCGCTCGGCTCAATCTAGCCAAAGATGACTTGAATAAATCACAATGCAAGAGAAAATTTTCAATTAATAAACCTGTGATTTTTATACAATTTCTAAAAAGTTAACAAAAGTCAACCCCCCGGGCCCGCCCGGTCAAAACCTGGGTCCAAGGGTAGGTCTTGACTACCCATAGCCTCACGAGTCCAAATATGTGTTTTGTTTTCAAATCCGAGTCTTATTCGACTCTCAAATCCCAAATTTTCATTTTTCAAAACTTTGACAAATTAAAATCCCCAAATTTTTTCCTAGATTTCTCATGAATTTGATGTTAAATCTTATGTATAATCATGAAATATAGTTGAGAATTGATAAAGGTACTTATCCAATGATTTGGTATGAAAATCCCGTCACAAAATCGCCTCCCGTCGAAGCTAGGGTTCAAAATATAACAAAATGAAGCTAAGTCTTGGAATTCTCAGCTATATGCAGGCTGCAGATGTCGCATTTGCGATATTAATGCGAACAACTCATCGCAAAAGCAAAGTTTTGAAATCTCTGCTGGCTTCGCAAATGCAACCAAAAATATCGCAAATGCGAACACGAGTCCTTCGCAAAAGTGACAAAAACATCGCAAATGCGATGACACCAGTACCAACACTCAAATATCATGAAAAATCATTCCGAAACTTACCCGAGCCCCCGAGGCTCCAAACTAACCATGCACCCAGGTCCAGAAACACAACACGAACTCGCTTGCGCAATCAAATTATCAAAATAACCTCTAAAACCATGAATCGGATGCCAAAACGCATGAAGATCAAACTAAACTTCAAGAACTTCTTGAATCACAACCAAGCGTTCGAACCATATCCAATCAACTCCAAATGGCGCCAAATTTTGCAGACAAGTTCTATATGACAAAACAAACCTACTCAAGGCTTCAAATCACGCATAATAACCTCGAAACGATGCATCGTACCTCAAGTCAAAATCAATGAACTTTGAACCTTCAGCTTCTACAACTGATGCTGAAAGCTATTAAATCACGTCCAATTGACCTCAAATTTTGCACACAAGTCACATTTTTCATTACGGACCTACTCCAACTTCCGGAATCGGAATCCGACCCCGATATCAAAATGTCCACTCCCGGTCAAACTTCCCAAAAATCTAACTTTCGCCAATTCAAGACTAATTCGACTACGGACCTCCAAATTACAATCCGGACACGCTCCTAAGTTCAAAATCACCCAACGAAGCTAACGGAACTCCATTCCGAGGTCAAATGCTAAAAAGTCAGACTTGGTCAACTCTTCCAACTTAGAGCTTAAATCTTGAAGTTCATTCTTCCAAATCGATTCCGGATAATTTGAAAACCAACCCGATGATTTACGCAAGTCATAATACATCATGCGGAGATAGTCGAGCCCTCAAAACACCGAGCGAAGTGCGGATACTCAAAACGACCAGTCGGGTCGTTACAATTTGGCCATTTTTCGTTGAATCAAAACAATGAAGTGGATAGTATTCGAAGACATATGTATGTTTGAACAGTGCAAAAGATTTTCCCCTACTTGTTTACTAATTAATTATTAGTTTAGTTAGTTAACTATTAACTGAGAGGGATTGTACTAGTTGAACAACTTGCAAAACAGAAAATCCTGTGTTGGGCGCAATAATTTCGTCATCTACGTCTTAGTTGAGTCAATTTAATTCTGATCGTCTTTCAAAGCAAGACGTATAATTTGGATTAAGTCTAATGCATATGTGACCAAACGGAGGCAGGAATTGTCAAATAAGAACGTTTATATTTGTAATTACACCCACAACACACTACTAGAACTTCGGCCAAAACCAACCGCGGTCGATCTACCCAATGGATTGTAAATTGGGAATGAACCCTAATCAATGAAGAAGATAGAGTAGCGGAGAGGAGAAATAGAGGAGAGAAGGAAGAGAGAGATAAGAGAGTGCATTTGTTATTTCTGTTAAATTCAACTCTATACACTTACACGTGTATATATAATATCTAATCTCTAACTAATTTAGCTTAGCTTCCTAATAGTAGTTAATACAGAATATAAGGAAATGACTAATATACCCTTCTATAGGATATCACTTAATTCTCTCAACACTCCCCCTCAAGCTAGGTAGTGAAAAAATGTTAAGAACTCCTAGCTTGGAACAGAAATACTCATGTTGAACTTTACTTAGGCTTTTGGTTAAGATGTCAGTTGGTTGGTCTCTTGTAGAAATGTACTTTGTTGCAATCTCTATTTTAAAAGGCAGAATTGGGACTCGTCCCGGGGCGGAGCACTCGTAAAACGCCCCAGGGCTTATGTGTGGGGCTTAGTTCCGTGAGACTTACGCCTCGGCCATGGGCTTACGCCCCGGAGACGCCCAACGCCCAGCGTACTAAGCTCGCCTAATAGAACTTTATGCAATTGTATGTAACTAACCTTGTAAATCCTCAAATTTTCTTAATAAATCGTTGACTATTCAAAGTTACTTTTTTCTTAATCATAAATCATTAAGTTGAGAGTATTTTATGTCATAATTAAAATAAAAATTATTACACATTATCCACTAAGACTGCTATGATAGTAAATTTTAAATAAATATTCATTTAAAAAGTATTTATTTATTAACTTTTGTTATGTCTTTACTATATACTAGTCCATAAATTTTTGTAATTATTTTTCTAAATATTATCTTTTTTCACGTTTACGAGATACAATACTTATTAATTTAATAGCTCTGTATTAGCTCGTGACTATTGACAAATAATTAGTTATCATGGTATAGTATGGTGAATTATGTGTCACTTTATTAACTTGTTGAAACTTAAAAATTAATGATGCTAGAGAATCATATTTAAATTGTGAATTATGTTTTATGTAAATTTTCTTTCAAATAGAAAGCATATTGAATAAAAGGAGTATTTTAAGAAAAAAATCAAATTATAATATTGAAATTTTTTCAAGATTCGTTACTCCTTAAGAGATACATATAAGATTTCATATTGAATACATTACTTTTGATGTTTGAATTGTAACGATGTTGCAGCTAATTTGCATATTATGATATATGTCATACTTTTCGTATTATTCATAGTTGAATTATAATTTATAAATATTTTAAATAGATTATTTGTTATAATTTTGTGATTTTAATGTAATTTTTATAATTATTTTTTATTTTATACTATTTGAAAATTCTTGAAATTAGTAAACTTTAAAGATCCGTGGGACTTATGCCCCATGTCTCAGGGCTTACGCCTCGCCTCGCCAGAGATAAAACGCCGCGCCTCACGCCTACGCCTTTTAAAACATTGGTTGCAACTACTCCTTGGATGATTTTTTCTCTTATAAAGCGATAGTCGATTTCAATATGTTTAGTCCTCTCTTGATAAATAGGATTTGCTGCTATTTGCATAGCAGCTTTACTGTCACTGAAAATATTAATTGGTGTCTTCACTTCAATACCAATTTCCTTAAGTAATCCCAATAACCAAATCAGTTCTGCAACTGTAGCAGCAATACTTATGTACTCAACTTCTACTAAGCTTCTTGAGGCAGGTGTCTATTTCTTTGATTTCTAACATATTAGAGAGTCTCCAAGTTTAATTAAGTAGCTTGTCACAGACTTTCTGGATTGTGGACATGAAGCCCATTCTGCATCACAATATGCAAAAATAATATTGTTGTAGTTACTGGACAGAAGAATTCCTTGCCCATGTTGATTCTTTAAATATTTCACAATTCTGAGTGCTGCTTCCATATAAGATTTTTTAGGCTGATGTAAGAATTGACTTAAGTTTTGTACACTGAATGATACATCTGGTCTTGTCATAGTTAGATACAGAAGTTTTCCAATTAAACTTTGATAAATGCTTGGATCAGGAAGTAAATCATATTCTGACTTGCCTGTTCCTTTAACACGGTCATTATAATTTTTGTAGTTAACTTGACATTGTTGTCCATGGGTGTTATAGCTGGCCTTGAAACACTTAGGCCAGTTTCAGAAATAAGTTCTAGTGTGTACTTCCTTTTATGCATTAAGATCCCTTGTTTGGATCTTGCAAACTCAATGCCTAGAATGTATTTTAGCTCACCTAAATCCTTCATCTTAAAGGTTTGTTGTAGTGTAGTTTTGTGTCTTCAATTAGCTTTAGACTATCACATGTGATCAGCATGTCATCAACATATTTAAGGACTATAATTGTGCCTTCAGTTGTCTTCTTAATAAAGAGAGAGTGATCATATTGACTCTGTTGGAATTGAAAACTCGGTAAAGCTTTTGTTAATTTGGCATTCCATTACCTTGGAGCTTATTTTAGCCCAGATAGCCCATATAAGAATTTTATGAGTCTACACACTGGATTTTTCTCCCCTTGACTCTTAAATCCTTGTGGCAATTGCATGTAGATTTCATCATGTAAATCTGTGACGATCCAAAGGGGTCATCACTTATTTTCTTATTCATTCTGTGCTTTCGAGGCCTTGAAAACCTCATTTAGGGTTGCCTCGATTTGCGTGCGTAGTCCGGGCGTGTAGCCGGAAAGCTTAAATATAAAATTCCATGAAAAATGCTAAGTTTTGATATTAAAATGAATAAATTTGACTCTGGTCAACATTTTGGGTAAAAGGACCCGGACCCGTGATTTGACGGTCCCGGAGGGTCCGTAGAAAAATATGGGACTCGGGCGTATGCCCGGAATCAAATTCCGAGGTCCCAAGCCCGAGAAATGAATTTTTGAGTAAAATTGTTTTTCTGAAATTATTAAGGAAAATTGAAATGAAAATCGATTAGAACGTGTTGGTATCGGGCCCGTATTTTGGTTCCGGCGCCCGGTACAGGTCTTATATGTGATTTAAGATATTTCTGTGAAATTTGGTTGAAATCGGACGTCGTTTGACGTGTTTCGGACTATAAGTTCCAAAAATTGAAAATTTATGAAGTTTGAAGAAAAACTATTGGTTTTGAGGCTTGATTCATTGTTTTTGATGTTATTTTGGCGATTCGATCGCACGGTTGAGTTCGTAGGATGTTGTTGAGTCAGTGTGTGTGATTGGTTAGGAGCCCCGGGGGCTCGGGAGTATTTTCGGAGGTGTTCCGGGTGGTTTTGAACTTAGAAAAAGTTGCAGAAAAATAGGCTCGAGCTGTTGCAGAAAAACCTTCTTCGCGATCGCGGAGCATCACCCGCGTTCGCGATGCCTTTGATTTTCTTCCTTCGCGATCGCGTATCTCTTCACGCGTTCGCATAAGCCAAGCTTGGGACCCCAGTAATTTCCTCTTCGCATTCGCATTCACATGTTCGCGAACGCGTAGCCTTGTAGCCTTCTTCATCGCGTTCGCGTGGGCCTTCACGCGTTCGCATAGACCTAAATCCTGGACCCCAGCCTTTTCTTTTCGCGTTCGCATCCTCCCCAATCGCGAACGCGATGCTCAGTTAGGTCAACCCTTCGCGAACGCGGCTCCCTTCCCGCGAACGCGAAGGGCAAATTTTGCCCAGTTAAATGTTAATTTTCAGAAACAGTAGCTACGGGATTCCTTCAAAAATACACGAACTCCCTTCTTCTCCAAGCACTTAGACGTCCATTGAAGCCTCCTTTCTTCAAGACCACTTGGGTTAGTAAATTCCAACTTGTTTTCTTCATTTTCCATCATTATTAATCAAACTCCAAGGCTTAAATCATGTAATTTAACGTGTAAATTGGGGGAAATGGGTAGAACTAGGGCTTTTCAATTTTCTTTGATTTACACCTCGTTTTGGGGTCGAATTTGAAACAAATTGTATATTCGGGCTCGTGGGGGAATGGGTGACATGGAATTGGCTCGAACCTCGGGTTTTGACCAAGCGGGCCCGGGGTCGATTTTGGAATTTTTGGGAGAAAGCTTAAAAATTCATATTTAGGCATTGGGTTTAGTTTGTTTAGCTATTATTAATATTGTAAAGTCATTATTTTATAGATTTGCCCGAGTTGGAGCCGAATTCGAGGGGTAAAGCTATACTAGAGGCTTGAGTTGAGTTTGGAGCATTCGAGGTAAGTGTTTGAACTAACCCTAGATTGAGGGAATAGGAGTAGAGTCTTATCTGTTAATTGCTATTTGTCGAGTACGGTGTATAGGCATGGTGACGAGTATCTATACATTGGTGTCGAGCACGACCGTGAGTCCTAATTTGCTAAATTGTCGAATTGGTAATTGTTATTTATGAGGAACTGGTTGGAAATCTTTAACATTGAGCCACTAATTGTTGAGACTAAGTGTGGATTTAATTGTGTTAAGTAGAGACTGAATGAGTTTGGTTATAGCTGGATCCCCCTTGCCGGGATGGTTTATTATATTATCTTGTTCCATTGCCGGGATTGCTTATTATAACATCTTTCTCCCTTGCCGGGATTATATTGTATATTGTGCTGTATGAAATGGGATCGTGTGGCACGCCGACCACGAGATATTATGAAATGGGATCGTGTGGCACGCCGACCACGAGATATTATGAAATGGGATCGTGTGGCACGCCGACCACGAAATATTATGAAATGGGATCGAGTGGTACGCCTACCACGTGATATTATAAAATGGGATCGAGTGGTACGCCTACCACGTGATATTATGAAATGGGAGCGAGTGGTACGCCTACCACGTGATATTATGAAATGGGATCGAGTGGTACGCCTACCACGTGATATTATGAAATGGGATCCAGTGGTACGCCTACCACGTGATATTATGAAATGGGATCGAGTGGTACGCCTACCACGTGATATGATGAATTGGGATCGTGTTGCACGCCTGCAACGAGAGAAAATTGAAACAAGTGAAAGTGGTTTGTTTTCCCTTATTCTGTGTTAGAAGAGATCAGATGTAGTTTCTTTTGTTATCCCTGATATTCGTTTTTATCTGCTACCCCATAAGTATGTTCCCCCTCCCAGCTTTAATTGTTTACTTTTCGCTATTTCTTTGTGGTACTTGTATATATATATATATCTGCACAGGTTTATCTGGTAGTCTGGTCTAGCCTCGTCACTACTTCGTCGGGGTTAGGCTAGGCACTTACCAGCACATGGGGTCGGTTGTGCTGATGCTACACTCTGTGCATCTTTTTGCACAGATCCAGGTGTTGGAGCAGCATTTGAGTAGCAGTAGCATTCTGGGAGCGAGCCTTCAGTCCGGAGATTTTCGAGGTAGCTTGCTGGCGTCCGCAGGCCCGGAGTCCCTTTCTATTTTACTCAGTTTGTTATCATTGTACCGAAACAGACAGTCTTATGTTTCATTCAAACCTTGTATTTAGTATTCTGTAGAAGTTCGTGAGTATTGTGACACCAGTCTTGGGTAGAGGATTAGTTAAATTTCCGCATTTCTTTCAGTTAACTATATTTGAGACTTTTGTTTTATTATTAAATGTTTCATTATTTCTAATATTGTCGTGTTTCGTTAAAGGAGGTAATTGATAATTGGCTTGCCTAGCTTCTATTAGTAGGCGCCATCACGACTCTCGAGGGTGGGAAATCCGGGTAGTGACAAAATTCCCTTGAAGAAAGGCATTGTATAAATCCATTTGATGTGTATGCCATAATTTACCAGCTGCAATAGACAAATTAGTTCTGATAGTTTTCATTTTCACAACTGGTGAGAATGTTTCTTGATAGTTAATATCTTCCTTTTGGTTATACCCTTTTGCCACTAGCCTAGCCTTAAATGTTTCAAATTTTTCTGAAGCCATGTATTTGATTTTGTAAATCTACTTACATCCTATAGGAGTTTTGCCCTCAGGTAATGAGACTATATCCCATGTATGATTGCTTTCTAAGGCTTCAATTTCTGCCTTCATTGCATCCACCCACCTGGGATCTTTAACAGCTTCAAAGTAGTTTGTACGTTCAGTAGTAGATGAGGAGGCTGCTATAAATGCTTGATATGAAGGAGAGACATTATTGTAAGAGATATACTTACACATAGCATAAGGAACTTCATGATGAATGTTAGAGAAATAAAAGCATTCATCCAAATAGGTGGTCTTTTTTCCCTACCTGACCTCCTATTTCCACCTTCTGCAAGTTGATTTTGATTTATTAGAGGTTCAGTTATTTCAGGATCTTCTGCTTGATATCAATTTACTAGAGGTTTAGAAAGGTGATGATCATTGTGAAGAGGTATAGTATCATCTGGTTCTATTTGGAACTCATTGATCTGATTCATATCAGAACTATATACTTCTAAGGTTCAATTGCTTCAGATTGAGAGTTTAATGTCTGTGTAGAGCACTCAGATTGTCAGCAAAAGTTCTGATTCTAGACCTTATTAGTTGACATACTACACACTTATTCACTTTGTCAATTATAAGCTCTACATTTATAGGTAGCAGTTGCTCAAGAACTGTGGTGGATATATGACCAAACCTTTTATGCCACAAGTCTATATCTTCTGACTGAACTATTACACTTTTTGCTTTCTTCTTTTCGACTGCCAAAGAGACATCTGAGTAACTTCCAAGTGTTTGACCATCAAGTATGTACAGACCATTGTCTTCCCTACCAATCTCCTTCACCTTCCCATTGAAGAGTTCCCGGAAAATGAAGAAGTCAGGACAGAAGGTGGTTGAACACCTTAGCTCTTTGGTCAATTTAGAGACTGATAACAAATTAAACTTGAATTAGGTAACTTGCTGGCTCTTATATGTGTCACACAAGATACGTCACCATTAGGCATATAGACTTTCTTTGGAATTTCAGGTTGAACCACAGATGAATTTTCTAACAGTTTTAAGTCAGCTACCATATGGTTTATAGCTCCTGTATCAACTATCCATTCTTTCTTACTATCCTCTGAAGCTAGTAAAGTTGTACTTATATCTGTTGCATTATTTTCTGAAGCTAGTAAAACTGTACTTGTACCTGCTACATTAGCTGTAGATGATGTATTGTTTGTAACTGGTACAGAATTTTTGTTGAGTAACTGCAGAATCTAATCATACTGCTCTTTTATTAATGGAGACACTCCCAGTTGAGACAGTTGATTCATTATAGTATCATGCCCCTGAACTGCAGTTTGAGTGACTGTAGTTGTATTTGGATTGCCCACATTAGCAGTCATATTGTTTGTCTGTATACAATTCTGTGGAAAGCTTACTTAAAACACATTCTAGATTGCACCATTTCCTGCTCCCCCTCTCTTTTTAGACTTAAAATCAAGAGGATATCCCACTATCTTGTACCAATTCTCTTTACTATGTCCCTTCATCTTACAAAATTCACATTGGATGTTGTAATTCTTTTTGAATCTTTGATTACCAGCAGCAATTCTAGTATATAAGGCAGTATCATAGTTACCTGTAACAACACTAGGATTAGCCCCTAACACCCCTGATGTAGCAGCTATAGCCTTTTGGCTTTCATCACTTATAATCATATCGTAGGCTTGATTCACATTTGGTAAAGGACTTCTCATAAGTATCTGGCTTCTAGCATGTGCATAGGAATCATTTCGTCCCATTATAAATTGATACAGCTTCAGCTTTTGAATATAGACCACAAACTCCCTTGACTTTGCACAGTCACAACCTAGTGTAGGAACCAACAACTCAAACTCTTCCCATAGATCCTTTAGTCGTCAATAATAGACTGATACAGATGTTGTTCCTTGTGTCAAGGTTGCAATTGCTTTATGCAAATTAAAAGTTCTTGAACCATCAACCTTGTTAAATCTTTCAGTCAAATCTTCCTAGACTGCTTGCACACTTGAGGCATACATTATCCCCCAAGTAGACCTTTAGCTACTGAATTCATAATCCAAGAAAGGACTATTGCATTAACCCTTTCCCAATGATTTCACATGAATTCAGGAAATAATTCTTTCTTGCATGTACCATCTACCATCGCCAAATTTGTTTATACCCAATAAGGCTACACTCATAGATCTAAACTAGATGGAGTAATTTTCAATACCTGCCAACTGGAATGAAATGATTTATATGCCACTAACATCAGCTGGAGAAAGAAACAAAGGATGGTTGTAATCAATTCCTGCATTTCTTGGGTTTGGAACTCTAGTACCCAGATTCGATCGATCCCCTGTTGTTGGATCACCAAACGATTGATTCAATTGTTCTCCGATTGAATCCATTTCAGCTCAGGAACAGCTCAAGAATTTCAGAATTTCAAAAAGAACAGCAAGATGCAATTTAATAGATACGAAAGGCCAATTCTGTAACTAGAATATCTAGTGAGATGGCTCTGATACCATAAGATAATTCAATGGATTGTGAATTGGGAATGAACCCTAATCGATGAAGAAGATAGAGTAGCAGAGAGGAGAAATAGAGGAGAGAAGGAAGAGAGAGATAAGGGAGTGCATCTGTTATTTTTGTTAACTTCAACTCTGTACACTTACACATGTATATATAATATCTTATCCATAACTAATTTAGCTTAGCTTCCTAATAGTAGTTAATACACAATATAAGAAAATGACTAATGTGCCCTTCTGCAGGATATTACTTAATTCTCTCAACAACGACCGACTTCGATCGGTCAAAAAACCCGCCGAAAAAGCGACCGAAGTCGGTCGATTTTTAAAAATATTACAATTTTCAAATTTTTTATTTACAAAACCGACCAACTTTGATCGATTTTTTTTGCGCAACAATACGGCAAACTATTGCGCCCCGCAAAAGTTATTTTCAAGAAACCCACCAACTTTGGTTGGTTTTTCATTTAAAATAAATTAAAATTAATTTTAAAAAGACCGACCGAAATCGGTCGGCTATTTCGGCTGGTCATTTTAAAAAGTCGACTAATTTCGGTTAGTAATTTTATTTTTTAATAAACCCGACCGACACGGGTCGGTTATTTTCGCGCTAAAATACAATTGAAGAATATAAATAAAATAAAAGACAGTCTTAAAATAAAATACGCCAATGGTCTAGTGGTAGAATAGTATCCTGCCAATACAGACTCCAGTTCGATTTCCAGATGGTGCATTTTTTAATTACATAATTAAAACGACTTCGGTGAGAAAATACCGACCAAAGACTTTGGTCGGTTTTTTTCGGCAATTTTTCCTTTTGGAACTTAATTGACCGATCAAAATCGGTGAAAAAATACTGACTGACTTCTTCCGACTATACGATTTCCGACCGCCACGAATTGGTCGGTTTTCGATTGATTTTTGCCAATTACCGACCAACATCGATCGGTTTTCCCCTTTTTTTTTAAGTAGTCGCAGGCAGTTACATAATAGTGTATGTTTAATACACTTGCATGACAAATTATTAGCCACCACACGTGTTGTCATTAATCTTCTTAATCTTGAAACACATCTTAATCTAACCAATAACCATCTTATCTCTTTGAATAAGCTGTTGCATTTTCAAAGGACTGAGAAACTAACCATATTATTTTGTATCGACAAGGACTAATTAAGAAACAAGATTTTGGTGGTTATAGAGAAAAACAAACAATGAAGTTACATCATTTTCTTACTAAGAAACAGAAACAAGTAGTTGAAAATATTTTAAAAAGATGGGACAGAGAGAATTGACATTAAGAACGACATATACATTGACTCATAAACAGTGATTTTAGCACCTATATGTTGAAATCTTTTATTTTTCTTTTTCAACACCTATATGTTGAATTCCACAACACCTAAAATTAGTTGGAATTTGGAAAGAGCCGTATCAAATTTTATGTATACTTACGTCTACAACAAGTTTATTTCTTTTTAAAATTTTATACACTATGTATGGCAGGAAACTCAAAAGTACTCTTAGGTTTTGGTCAATATGTTTTAGGCAACTCAAGCTTTTAAGGGGGGGGGGGGGGGGGTGTGTTGCTGTATATTAGAGGACTTGTATACACCGACAACGTAAAGGTTTTAATTATTAGGTTCTCTTACATATATACAGATAATCCCATAAAAAGTGAAATTTATAATCTTAAAAATAAGGCAACTTACCTGTTTTAGAAAAGCTTATCTAGTGAAGTTAAATGTGGACGAATAGTGTAAATATTATTTAGCATGTGATTGTATATAAGTTACACTCTCTATTGTTTATTTTCTTCTTCTTGAGCCGAGGGTCTATCGGAAACAACTTCTCTATCCCTTCGGAATAGGGGTGAGGTCTGTGTACACTCTATCTTCCCCAGATCCCACTTGTGGAATTTTACAAGGTTGTTGTTGTTGTTGTATATAAGTTACACTCTTAAATGAATAGTATATGAGATTATACTACACATATATAGCAACCATGGTTAGAAGGTAGGACACATTAATAATTAAGTGTCCAAAGTATTTATACATATACTATATATCACAAGTGGACCTAATTATTGGCAAAATTGGAGTTGGTCAAATTATTCGAAATTTAACATAGCCAACTATCAAGACGTAGACTCAATCTAATACGTACTCCACAAGTTCCGCAGTTTTTTTCTACTGTTCATACAGAGGACTATTGCATCAATCCATTTCAATTTTACTTTTGGACATATTGAAAGCAAAACTTGTGATTAGTTTTGGACAGAGGTGGCAAACGGACGAGTCAGGTCGAATATGAGCGGGTCGGATATGAGTAATTAAAAAAACGGGTTATTCGACGGATAATATGGATATTCATAATTATCCATATTATCCATGGCTTCTTGAATATGATCAATCTTGGGAGAATTCCTAGTCTCCCAAATTTGAAGAGCCTCCAATTTGAGACTTTGCAAAAGTAAAAGTTAATAAAGTGATGTTTTCCTTCCTATACAATATTTGAAATATATTTACCAAAATTGTCCTAGTTTTGTAAATTACTCATCCTAAACAAGGATTACTTACAAATTATATACAATCCATTATTAGTGCCTTAAATTAAGGGATTTATGTACCCTTTTCCTTTTTTCTTCTCCTCTCTTCTTTCTTTATTTTTCTTCCGCCTTAATTGCTTGTAAAATTAAGGTGAAATCTTTTTAGAGTGATAACGAAATGTCAAAAAAATTCTGCCGCCTTAATTGCTTTTAACGAAACTTGGCTCTATGAATTTTACAAGAATTTGCTTCCTTATTGTCAACGTCATACACTGCTTGGTTTATATTTGCTATTACTTTATTTTTCCTTAATTTATTTTGAAAATATATAATGTTATTTTTATTTTATTCTACCACTTACTAATAAAATAAAAAAACTTCACGCGATAAATGATAATTTAAGTGACAGCAACATTATACAAATTTGTATGGTACAACAATATATAGATTAAAAATCAATTTCGTACAAATTTGTTACATATTTGATATATCTACAACTACATACAAACTAAAAATAAATTTTATATAACTATGTATATAGTATAAAAATTATTTATAATTTATCTACAACTTTCATATATTTTTTTACCCAGTTAAATATAACTACAAAATCATACGACTTAAATACAATTTTCATACAAATTTTATACGATATGTCTTTTGTATGCTTTTTGTATATGATTTGTATATATTTTGTATGTGGTGTGTTCTTCTTCCTCTTCGAAATTTCAATCAAAACTTCCTCTCTTAATACATGTAACGACCCAATTTTCCTCTCCGTAAGATGTCGTGACAGCACCTAGTCTCTAAGACTAGGTAAGTCTAACAATTGCGGAGTAATAACTGAAATAGTAACAGAAATAACAACTATACTTCACCGATATATATAATACTGAAAAATGCCGCTCGACATATACAAGTAAAGCAACAACTCGAGTATAGACAACTCTCAAAACCAAGTAATCACAAGTCACAAACTTTAAGGAATGTACTAACTTTCTCTATACATCAACATCTAAGATAATAAAGGAGAAAGACAACATAAGGATACAGGGGGACTCCGAGGTCTGCAGACGCTGGCAGATATACCTAGAAGTCTCCAAGCAGCAGCACACGCACTCTACTGACATCGAGGCTGGTAGGAGTTACCTAGGTCTGCACACAAAACATGTGCAGAAGAGTAGTATGAGTACATTACAACGGTACCCAGTAAGTGCCAATCCTAACCTGGGTAGAGTAGTCACGAGGTCAGGTCAGGGCCCTACTGGAATATAATAATCAAGGCAGAAGATATAGTAATATAATGAAAAGACCGAGAATTTAACAATGCGAAATTACAGAAAAGTAACAACACGGCACATAGAGATAAAACAATAGGGGCACTCTCGAGGTACCGCCTCGTAGTCCCAAAAGTAAATACTTAAAAGGGGAGCTCCCAAGGTACCGCCTCGTAGTCCCTAAAGTAAATATGCAACATGGGAGCTCTCGAGGTACTGCCTCATAGTCCCAAAAGTAACACACAGCTTGTAACTGATGGAGCAACGAATTCACAACTAGAAAATCCTACAGCTAAAGGCTAAATACAAAAATCAAGGAAAAATAGGAATTCAACTAAGCATGTTGCACAGATTTCAAATAAGCATTTAAGACACGTAGACATGCGACATTAGACTAAACATGATAACTACACATGCTGGATAACTCATACAAGATATAACAGGTTACTATTCAGTAAAAACCGGATTTCCATAATTAGCCTGTCGACGCAGTCGTCACCCCGCGTACACGACACTCACATATCACAAAATTGTCACAATAGTACCAAATCCTAAGGGAATTCCCCCACACAAGGTTAGGCAAGTCACTTACCTCGAACCAAGCCCAATCAGTCAATAAGAATGCCTTTTCCTCGACTTTCCGACTCCAAATGGCCCAAATCCAAATGTTTCCTCTGAAAATCCCTCAAATGCTCGCCTCAACCCAAGCTCTCTAGGTCCAACAATGGATAATGAAATCAAACCCTCGAACTTAGCCTTTTCTGCCCAGCGATCTCGCACCTATGGGCTCTTAGTCACACTTGCGACGCCCACTTGTGTAATTTCAATCGCAAGTGCCGACTTGACTTAAGTCCCCCGGGTTCACTTCTGCGAGAGAAAGTGTAACGACCTGACCGGTCATTTTACTTTCTAGAACTCTATTCCCCTAAATAAGACTTTCCATACTTACTTTTTTTGATTTATGACTTGCGGGGATGGTTAGTTCGGATTTAGAAGAGTTTGGGTTCAATTCGGAACACTTGGTTCCTTAAGGTTGGCTTAAAAGGCCAAGTTTGACTTCGGTCAACATTTTGAGTAGACGGCTTCGGAATCAGGATTTGACGGTTTCAATAGGTTCGTATGGTGATTTCGACTTGGGCACATGTTCGGATCGGGTTTTGGATGACCCGAGAACGTTTTGGCGCCTAATAGTGAAAGTTGGTTCTTGAAGGTTTTGAAAGTTCTTTAAATTTGGTTTGGAGCGTATTTTGGTGATATCAAGGTCCAAACGGAATTCTGAGACTGGAAATAGTTCCGTAATGTCATTTAAGACTTGCACGCAAAATTTGGTGTCATTCCGAGTAATATAAGTACGTTTCGGCGCATTGGAAGTAAATTGAAGAACTTGAAGTTCTTAAGTTTGATTCAATTGGTTTTAGGGTGTGATTCTTAATTTTAATGTTGTTTCGGGCGTTCCGAGAGTTCGAGCAAGTTCGTTTTTTGATTCTGAACTTGTTGGTACGTTCGGGCATGGCCTCGGGGCCCCAAGCGTCAATCGGATGGGGACCAGACCAAGTTGAAAGTTTGGAGCAAGAGCTGAAGTTCCAGCTGCTGTCATAACCGCACCTGCGGTTGGTCAGTCGCAGGTGCGGGCGACGCCTCGCAGATGCGGCCCAAGGAGAGGAGCCCAAGTTCCGCAGATGCGGCTCCTTTTCCGCAGAAGCGGGACTGCAGGAGCGGGAGCCCGTCCGCAAAAGCGACCCCAGCAGGCCCAGCCAATTTCGCAGAAGCGGACACCTGGTCCGCAGAAGCGGATCCGCAGGTGCGGCCTATGCACTGCAGGTTCGAAAATCGCTGGGGCGGTGCACTTTATTTAATACGGGGGTTAGGCATTTTTCTCCCATTCTTTATACATTTGGGCGATTGGGAGCTCTCAAAGAGGGGAATTCGACTTAGCACTTTGAGGTAAGTAATTTCTATACAATGTGAGTTAAATACATAGTTTATGGGTAGATTATAACATGTAATTAGCGAAAATCAGGGGTTTAGATGAAAACCTACATTTTGATAAAAATGAGATTTAACCACGAAATTTGTTATGAAATTTAGTAGAAATCATATATTTATGTTCCTAAGGTTATGGGTAATAACTTCCTTTAAAATTTTCGGAATCCGAGCATGTGGGCCCAAGGGTGAATTTTAGGAATCTTGCAATTTAGGTTGGGTAATCACTTAAATGGTGGAATTATGAACTTTTGAGCGTAGATTGATTAGTTTATGTAATGTTTGACTAGTTTTGATTTTTTTGGCGTCAAATTTGGAGGTTTGAGCGCATTCTTAAATTGGGAAGTAGGCTTTGAGACGAGGTAAGTCTCCTTTCTAACCTTGTAAGAGGGAATTAACCCCATAATGTTGGACCGGGCCGTACGACCTCGGGTAATTTGCGCATGTTAATTATTTGGAATTCCCTGTGATTTATACTAGGGCTGTGCACAGATCGGATTGGATCGGATTTAGCATATTTCGGATTCGGATTTCGGATTTCGAATTTCGGATTCTGAAAAGGGCAATCCGAATCCGATCCGAATTAACATTGGATCGGATCGGATTTTAAATTTTGGATCGGATAATTTTTCGGATTGTCGGATCGGATTGTCACAAAATTGCTGGTTAGGACTTAGGACCATTCATCTCCTAAAACACCATTCAATCAGGAAAAGCCATTCATCTCCTAAAGCACCATTCAATCATAATCAAAAAAATTGAGTGAATAAACACCATTCATCTCCTAAAACACCATACAATCATATTGAGATTCACTGTTGTTGGTTGTGGAATCAGTTGAAGCATCTCTTTCACCAAAATTTTCAACAATTTGAAGTTTATTCGGTGTCTCTGTCTCATCTTCCATCTACCAAAACAAAAAAAAATCAAAGTAAAATCAAAAGTTGAAAAATAGAACATGAAAGAGACATAAAAGACATAAGAGAAGGGAAGAGAGGCGGAAGAAAGAGACTAAAAATCAAAGTAAAATCAGAAGTTTGAGACTTTGAGTCTTTGAGACTCTTCAGTCTTCACTGAAGAGAAGAGAGGCGGAAAAATCTAAGTGAGTGAGGGGGTGTGTAAAAAATGAATAAGCCTAACCCTAAAATTTTAGTGTAGTATTTATATAGGTACATAAGTTTCGAATTTCGGATCGGATCGGATTTAGATCATACCAATCCGAATCCAATCCGAAAATCCGAAATTTTATAAAACACAATCCGTATCCAATCCGAAAATCCGAAATCCGAAATCCAAAAATCCGAAATAGAGTGGATCGGATCGGATTTCGGATATCCGATCCAAATGCACAGCCCTAATTTATACTGCTTAAATGCCTTGAAATGTAAGTGGCTAAATGATATGACTGAAATTTGAAATCATATGTATGAAAGAAGAACTTATCACTTCCTGGCATTAAATTGTCAGTATTATTCATGATATCCATGCTTAGCATAACACTTAAATTATATTATTGTTGGCCCTAGTAAGTGTCAAGTCGACCCCTCGTCACTACTTCTTCGAGGTTAGACTGGATACTTACTGGGCACATATTGTTTATGTACTCATACTACGCTTCTGTACTTAATTGTACAGGATCTGAGGCAGGTGTATCTAGTTACCCGCCTGGCGCACATACTTGATCTTGGATTGAAACTTCACGACGAGCTGCCCCCTTTCGACCCGTTCAGCAGCGTGCCGGAGTTTCTCTTTTGCTTGTATCTGTCTATTCTATTTCAGACAGTAGGATAGTCATCTTTTGCATATTCTGCTAGCTGCCCACTCACTTGTGACACTAAGGTTATGGGTAATAACTTCCTTTAAAATGTTCCGGAATCCGAGCATGTGGGCCCGGGGGTGAATTTTAGGAAACTTGCAATTTAGATTGGGTAATCACTTAAATGGTGGAATTATGATTGAGCATAGATTGATTAGTTTATGTAATTTTTGACTAGCTTCGAGTCGTTTGTCGTCGAATTTGGAGGTTTGAGCGCGTTCTTGAATTGGGAAGTAGGCTTTGAGACGAGGTAAGTCTCCTTTCTAACCTTGTAAGAGGGAATTAACCCCATAGGTGAATTAAATAAATGTTTGTACCTATCTGTGGGGGATACGTACGTACGTACGTGGTGACGAGAGTCCGTACGTAGCTACTATTATATTATTGTCCGGGTATTTTAGGACTCGTATCATGCTATATTTGAAATGCTTGCGTCTTTACTTGCTATTATAAACACTTAAATCATGCTGGAAATTGATAAAATAATTATAGAAGGTTATATTCACTTACTTGAGGATTTGTATAAAATACTTGACTGTAATGGGAAATGTATGCTTTCCTGAAAATAAATTATTATTTGTGGATCGGGCCGAGCGCCTCGGTAGTAAATAGATGCATCTATGGGTGGATAACTGTTTTCTTTTAACTATTTTGCCACCTCTAATTTTAAATAATATTTTGTTAAAGTTAACAAAAAAAAACGCTTAAAGTTAAAATTGAAAAAGAATATTTTGGAAGTGGTATTTATATATAAACTTCAGTGATCGATGCATATATAGTGCAACTATAT
This sequence comes from Nicotiana attenuata, assembly GCF_001879085.1. Taxonomy (NCBI): domain Eukaryota; kingdom Viridiplantae; phylum Streptophyta; class Magnoliopsida; order Solanales; family Solanaceae; genus Nicotiana; species Nicotiana attenuata. The sequence continues at coordinate 29,577 of NW_017673689.1, forward strand.
ATATACGGAACAACTTCTTTTTCCGGAATGTTATAATCAGTAAGTAAGAATATAATATTCGATTTATGTTTTAAATTAGTCCATATTTTAACTTTTTACTAACTCCTTTCAAAAGAGGTAGGATCCGGTGAATCGAAAACCATTAATTAATAATTCAAAATTCTTTTATGGAATAAACATATGAATATGCGTGAATCATCCTTTAATTATCATGAGCTATGTATCTTAATTATTACTCATGTGACCATGGTATAGCCATCCAATGGAAATTCGACAAAGCTAAATGATTCTGTTTAATTGAGTCAGTTTTTTTTATTGTTTAACATAATTAGTTGCAATATTATAAGCATTAGGTACTATTAGTCTAGTTTCTCATTTTTAACCTGATTAGGCAACTATATTAGTACGATCCATATATAATCTATGTATAGATTTCCTTCATGTGTCTTTTAGCTTTAATGCAATCCATATATATGTTCATAATATCTCCAACATGGTTTAGTGATATTGACCTCATCATTAACAATTAATACTTCCTTCAATTCAGGGAAGATAGACGCTAATCTATATTATATTGGGGTCTAACTTCTTATTAGTTGCAAACTGCAATGTAATTAAATACTATAATGCAACTCTAGCCTATTATTGCCTGAATCAAGGATGCTCTCTAACTATATTTTATTTTATATTACCTTTGTTTGACAAAAAATATTGATTTTGACTCAACCAATTAGATTTTTATAAAGAAGAGTTATATGAACGCATAAAATAATTATTCAACATATGCGCCAGAGCGATTAAAACGAGAGCGTCCCTTTCACCGGGACAAACAACCCATTTATGATCAGGGTCCCCTGGCTGACATAAAGTTTCAACATAAAAAAAAATCGCCTCGTCTTTGGGAATACTTAATAACTTAAGTAGGGATCCTAGTTAAAAATGATATCCACAAACCAAACAACTAGTATATTCTGTCTGGATGGTAATAAATATGAGCATTGATAGTGATATTCAATGATCCAAAAAGATGGAATGTGACATTAAATAGTAATAAATCACAGTAAATGGCATTTAGGTATATAAAATGTGTCAGTCACCCAAAAAAGGGATGAGATCAGTCGCTATTCTTTCTGACAATGATGAATATATAAGCTTTTGAACATTTGGGTTATTCTTGGATCTGGTAGAAATGCTAGACAAAAATCTTGGTAAAACGGTTATTTTTGTACATATGCGATAAGACCAGATTCTCTTTTACAAGTTACAAAGTAAATGTGTTCTCTACAAAATGAATATCTCCTCCTTCCGATCATTGTGTCTCTTTCTATTTATAGAGGACATGTTCCTAGAAAAACTTAATAATACATGTGCAGAGAATATCCACTACTAGAATATTCTCCTTTCTGTCTTATCTTAGAACTAGTCATTATAACTCTGTCTAAGATTCTCGACCTTGATCCACGATGACTTCGCAACCTTGATCTACAGTAACTTCGCAACCTCGATCTTTGTTTGACTCTTCGATTGCATCCTTTATTGCTTTGAGGCTACTTCGTCTCGAGGTTGATCTTTGTAGGGACCTTACTGATAGTACGTGGCGGTCGAAGAGGGCTATAATAATGCTGATGTGGCACATCCATATCAAAGATATTTTTTAGCCCATACAACCTTATTATGGACATCTTTGAGACAAATGGAAGTATTGGCTATTAATCTATCGTTATGAACGTATAATTACTCCAATAGTGTTTTATATTTCTCAATCGTTAATACTTGTGTCTTTGGTAAATATGAGACTTTCTTATAAAGTTTGATTAAGTCAAGTATAGACAATATTAATTGTTGAAGAGAAGAGTTCTTTTTTTTTTTTTTGGAGATTTCCCACATGGTGTCGGATACTCGCGTTGGAGCCGGATGACAGAAACAATATAATTATCTGTTGCTGTCATCCAATAGAATACCCTCTTTATTCATCTACTAATTATATGAAGAAGAAACGGTTGAAAAGTTATAAATCATCAATATTTCAATATTTACAAATATTGAACGTCGGCTGCAAAGTCATTAACTCATTCAAATACTAAATTGAAGGTGTATCTCAACCGAAATGCTGGATTTTTCTTTTCTGTTTTTACAAATTTCACCCACAAACTTTGTTTTAAGTGTGTTCTTATTGAGTCAATTTCTACCTTTTTTGCAGCTTCAACTTTATAATACTACTCCTAATTTTCTCAACTTCAAATTTAAATATTATCCAAAAAACCGACATGCATAACTAATTTTGAATTAGCCAATTAATTCCAAAATGAAAACTTAAGAAAAAGAAAAGAAAAAGAAATAACAGACCCGTCGACCAGTCCTTCCGCCCACGTGAAGGTTTCCTTTGTTTATGTCCCCACACAGATCCTCCGTATCCCTTTGTGGGGCCCTTGAAGTTAACTCGTGTCAGGCCTCATCCCTCGCACGTGACATTCTCTTCCCCCCTTCTTCCTCTCCTTCTATTTGTCCTATAAATACCCAACCTGTATCTCTTATCCTAGACAATCTCAAAAGTCATATAAACAAATGTTCTTAACTATACAAATTCAACAAAATGAATCCTTTTCCTCTTCAAAAACATAATACTACCACCATTTTTACCACCTCTCATTCTTGCATATCTGAATTTTCCTCTTCTTCTTCATTGTATCTTTTGATGTTATTAATGAAAAGTAGCTAGTATCTATAGCTAGAACGAAAAACAAAGATTGAGATTGTGAAAATCTTTAAAGTGCAATCTGTCTTACGTTAGTCCCACGCTACTGCTGACGCTCCTGCTCTTGTTCTTGGTACTTTTGCTCCTGCCACAAAGATTTTGTTCCCTTTTCCCTAAGTGTCACCTCAAAATTTTCAAAAACGTAATATTTATACCAACTTTCAATAGTTTCCACATATATATATTTAGTACTCCTATCTAACTAAATAACATATCCCTCACACCATTTTCCTTAATCTTCACTTTGCTATACTCTTTGTATAGAAGCAAAAGCCTTCCTCTTTACCTATGGCTACTAAACTTTTGTTGACACTTGCTATATGTCGGCTTATTGTAACCGTCGGGTTTAGGTTTGACCCGACTGAGCTTTTACGGCTCGGGCTCAACGGAAACCTCAGCGTGGAGGTAGCCGATTTAGAAACCGCCTCCGTGGACTTCGGCGGGTTGCATAGAGCCGAGCCGATGGCAGTTCTTAACCCGGCTACAGCCGAGGACATAGCGCGGCTTGTGAAAGCTGCGTACGACTCGGCTCATGGGTTTACCGTGTCGGCTAGAGGACACGGACATTCTATAAATGGACAGGCTATGACAACAAATGGTGTTGTGATTCAAATGAGCGGCGGCTCTAACTCTAAGCAGAAGTTATTGACCAAGGTTTCGGAGAAATTCATGTATGCTGATGTGTGGGGTGGAGAGTTATGGATAGATGTGTTGACGTCCACCTTAGAGTATGGACTTGCACCAAAATCATGGACTGATTACTTGTACTTATCTGTGGGTGGTACTCTCTCCAATGCTGGTATTAGTGGACAAGCTTTCAATCATGGCCCTCAAATTAACAATGTTCATGAGCTTGATGTTGTTACAGGTGCGTTTAATTTAATTCCCTTTTTTTTTTGTTCTTGTCCAAGGGTCTATCGGAAACGCGTACACATTACCTTCCCCAGACCTCACTTATAAGATTTCACTTAATTTTTTGTTGTTGTGGTTTTTATTGCATGTAAAAAATTTCTTTTCAAAGTGAAACTCCTAAATTATGAGAGAGTTTTTTTACACTTTTAGTGTCTAAAAGTTAAAAAATATCATAAAATATTCACTTATGGTATCATTGCCAAAAACAATAATTCTTACATTCTTATCTTCAAGATTTCAGGACGTTATTGTACTCTCTCTATTTAATACTTAATTCCTAATAGCTTTTGTTAAGAAAGAAAGTAGATGCCAGATATGTTACTTTAGAACAATAACATGGGATGTTAGGATGGTTTTTTGTCTTGTAATATCTTTAGATGGGGTGTTTTATCGATAGCTTTATATTTGTGTTTAGTAGGAACCCCTTTTTTTTCAGAATATGTTTAGAGATATGTACTTGAAATTGTGTGAGTACCACATGGGGTGTTTTTGTTTTTATGCTTAAAATCTCTTACTTTGGGCATGGTATAATCATTGTCATTAGTACCAATAATTCTTATTCTCTTAAGAGCAATGACAATAGATTGTCATAATAATTGATTGTTTTATGCACCACTCTTTTGGATTTTGGGGTAAAATTAGTGATAAAAGTATATAATTAGGACCAATTTTATCATATTTGATGTGACTCATGGGATTTTGATACAGGTAAGGGTGAGCTATTAACATGTTCAGAAAAAGAAAATTCCGAGCTGTTTCATGCTGCTCTTGGTGGATTAGGACAATTTGGGATCATAACAAGGGCAAGAATTGCACTTGAACAAGCTCCCCAAAGGGTAATATTTAATTTCTTTTTTTTTGTCCTAATATAAATGCTAGTACTAAATAGAGCATATTCCACTATTTTTGATTGCCTTTTGTTTTCTACATGGTGGGGTTTTGGCTGGTTGAAGACTTTTTTATTTCTTAGTATTAGTTTTTGGACAAGACATGAAACGTAGTTTGCATAATTCATGACATAAGAGCAAGGAAAATGGGTCCTTTGTTAGTAGCTTTTTCCAACTTCATATTAAACGGCTGTTCTTAAGCTGGCACTGCTGTTGACATATTACTTTTCCCTCCAAAAAAATGTTATATCACTTTCTATTTTAATTTTCATTTTTTTTCATTTTTCTTCATATATAACTCGTGAATAATTAAAACAAAAAATCTACTTTTCTTAGCGTTTAACTTGTATAGACAAGTGTACTTTAACTTAGTGTTGCAAGTAACATGTCTATTTTTTTAGGTTATTAATCCTTTTTTTTATGAACAGTTGCTTATATATAATTATCTTTAGGTGATATGATAGAGTAAACATTCTCTTTATGGACGATTAACTATAGTTATTTTTTAATAACTTAATTATGTAAGAACTCTTTTGACTGTCAAATTAAAGTAAACTCATTTATTTAATGTACATGCAGGTGAGGTGGATTCGGGTTTTATATTCAAATTTTTCAACATTTACCGAAGACCAAGAATATCTAATATCTCTACAGGGAAAACCAGCTTCCCAAAAATTTGACTATGTTGAAGGATTTGTTATAGTTGATGAAGGCCTCATCAACAACTGGAGATCTTCTTTTTTCTCCCCAAGTAACCCTGTCAAGATTTCTTCTCTTAAGTCTGAAGGAGGAGTTTTATATTGCTTAGAAATCACCAAAAATTATCACCTTTCAAATGCTGATATCGTTGATCAGGTTTGTACCCACTATACTCTATTTGAAAATTATGCATGTTTCGTTACAAATGTTATATTGTTGCTAAATCATGATTATGTTAGTTAATTATATTATTTCCTGATAGATTATATTAAATAAAGTATCATTAGTTTAGTTTCTTGATTCCTGCACACATGATTCCCATCTGTATTGACATTTGAATATAAAGAAAAAAGATGATTAAAGTTGGTGATCGATTGCTATAAGATGCGCTAGTAGTAGTTAACCTTTAGCTTTAGCTCTCTGATTAATGCATATTTAGTGCGAATAAAGCCTGTAAAGTAGACGATATTTTGCTAAGTGAAGCTAGATATATATATAGGTGGCGAAGCTATACCTTAGGAGGCCTGTTTTCTTCTTTTATTTTAATTACATGCTAAATTTTACTACTAGTCTACATTCATAACATATTATAAAAAAAATTATGCATATGAAAGATTTTAGCATTATAAGTATAGCTTCATCTTCTTTAGCCGAGGGTTTATCGAAAACAATCTCTCTGCCCTCCTAAGGTAGAAATAAAGGCTGCACACACCCTACCCGTTTCAGACTCCATTTGTGGATTACACCGGATTGCTCTTGTTGTATAGCTTCATCTATAGTAATAACCTAATATATATTACTTACCAATTCATTTACAAAAGTTACTAGTAATTAACGTTTAAGTGACATAATAGTACAAAATTCTGTAACACTCTGGGTGTATATATAGTTAAACTCATACTATTAAAAAAGAAAGAATGTGGTAAGTTATTTAATTGCTGACATAGAAAAATTAATTAGAACATTCTATAAGGTTTAGTTGTCGCTATTCCTGTTTGGTACATATCCAAAGCTATTTCTAGGAATAATTAAAGTAGATTATTATATTATCTGTTCATCACTCTGATTATTCGATGACAGCATTCGTCGTAAAAAGATGGAACACAACATGCACAAGAAAACATGGAAGATCTTTCACAATCTATCAGCTCTGTCAGATCCTAAGATAGAACGCAAACTTTAATTGTTTATTAGTATTATATAATATAACTATATTATAATATGATTATATCTATGCCGTCCACTGACCACCCACCAAAATTTATTCCCTTAAGTCTAATAATTCTGTTTTATAGTATGAGTTTTTAATTGGAGTTTGCATGAAACTAAATTAAAGGTTATCCTGACAAAAGTAACAGTTGAGCAGCGACTACCTTTTTTGTACTTTGATTACAATTTTTTAATGTGTGTTAACTTTGAACGTGAATTGTAATTGTTCTTTTTCTTTTTTTTGTAATGAAATGCAGGAGATAGAGACTTTGTTAAAAAAGCTAAAATATATACCAGCATCAGTTTTCACAACAGACCTTCCCTACGTGGATTTCTTGGACCGGGTTCACAAGGCAGAGCTGAAACTCCGGTCTAAAGGATTGTGGGAAGTGCCACACCCATGGCTAAACCTATTTGTGCCAAAATCAAGAATTGCAGACTTCGATAAAGGAGTTTTTAAGGGCATTTTGGGGAATAAGACCAGTGGTCCCATACTCATCTACCCCATGAACAAGAACAAGTAAGTTCTTAATCGAAATTGTTTTACTTACACTCTGTATTTACATTAAATTATACTATGAGTATTAATTTATTATAGTTAAATAATAAATAAATATCAAAATGCAAATGAGATAGTCATAATTAAGTGATTAAAATTAAATTGAAGACAAAATCGGTAGTCCTATATGTAATCTGACTTTAATGACTATATATACTATAAGCAATCGTTCATAAAATAATATTATTAATTAGTAACTTGAAAAATAAAATAAATTTTCTGGCATGCCGCAACTACTATAATGTAAAAATATTTACACCGACAGTTATATAAGTTGAATCCTTACAATTATGGCTTCTTCTTCTGATATATATACATACTGTCATCTACCTCTGTCTATTTCTTACGTTGGTTGTCTGCAGTGCATGCATGCAAAAAAACAGTATGTAGTATGTACTATGCTATGCATATGTAATGCATATATAATTTGTGCTGTTTTTCATGACACAAACTTTGGTAGAACTCTCGATACGTCTATGTCATGTACATCCCCTCACAATTTGGATTATGTTCATTTGACATCGCACCCGATTTTTGTAATTTTATCGATAATTACGAAAACCTAAAGACCAAATTTTCAACCAATCTTCATAAACATGGTCCATTGGTCCCTCCCCTGTTAATTGCTTTAAGCGATCGTTCAGTGTCTACTTTTTGTGCAGAATTTTTGCTGTAATTTTGTTTTGTCCTAGCTAAAAGACAGCAAAATGACTAGTAAATTGGCAGAATCCAAAAGATATGAATAGTGACAATCCGACGTTCTATACCAAACTCCATGCCCCTCTAATGACCCCACTTAAAGGCGAATTCAAATAGTTTAGTATTTCTCTGTTTTCATTTATGTGATTTTTTTTATCTATAAAATGAATGTTTCTTTTTATATTTAGTATTCTTTAACTCTAACTTTCATATAGTATATTTAAGACCAGAAAATTTAAAAATATTTTGATTATTACAGGCATTTTTAGTTTAAGACTAATTATGATTTAAAAGCTTTTGTTACTTTTTTAAATTTCATGCCCAATCAAACTAGGACAGATAAATTAAAATATAGAGGGAGTATTTCTTTAGGTTTCTAGCATTGATTTCCCCTAAACCATCCCAATGCTTGCTTTAATTTGGGGTCAGTAGTTATTTCAGTTCATGTAATATGTCGTATGATTAAGTGGCACGTCCACCTAAACACGTGGCATGCATGCATAATACTAGTCCAATATCCAGCTAGAACTATGAACCTTATGTCCATTTAAATCCAAAAGGAAATTAGAAGGTACAGAAATGGTCCAAAACAATGAAGATCCTCTTGTCAGGAAGATCTTCCCTTTGGGGACCAATTCATGGCTCATGTAATAGTTATACTTCCTAACCTTATCAAAAAACAACTCATGAATCTTCGAAAATCTTGTTCTAAGTACGGGAGTCCAATCGATACGACAAATTTATTGTAATGTATGACCACACTTTTATTTAAACGTTTAAATTGTTACTTTATTCAAAAGTTTATATAGGATTATATATGAAACACTTTTATTAAGTTAATTTGTAGATTTACAAATGCTTGTTAAGTACAAAACTTTTATCTAACAACTTAAAGTTCTTAAATGAAAGACAGAGCGCTATAAAATTTATATATAAACGACTTAGTGAATAATAATCACCGTTTCGACATAATCATTCCTAGTTTTCTGACATTTTAGGGTTATAAAATAGAAATTTAGGGGCCGACCTCATACCGTCGACCTCGGGCCGTAGTGGCATGCCACGGCCGACCTTGTGCTATTGACATAGGCCTGCCACGGCTGACCTCAGGCCATTGCCATAAGCCTTGGCCTCGCACGCGACACTTCAAAAAACCTCTATTTGCGATATTGTCTTTGCATATTGGCCTCACTCTTGGCTTGTGCTGTGATTTTTTTAATAGGTGGGACGAGAGGAGTTCAGTAGTGACGCCAGAAGAGGAAGTTTTTTACTTAGTGGGATTTCTGAGGTCGGCATTGACAAATGGTGACGAGACACAAACATTAGATTACCTCAGCAATCAAAACTACGAAATATTGAAGTTTTGTGAAGATGCAAAGATCAAAATCAAACAATACCTGCCTCATTACACAACACAAAGAGAATGGAGGGACCATTTTGGAGATAAATATTGGACCAGATTTCAGCAAAGGAAATTAGAGTTTGACCCAAGACATATTTTAGCCACCGGCCAACGTATTTTCATGCCTTCTTTTAATCCTAATATTGCCTCTTGGTGACGCATGCCATAGTGTGTTTTGAGATATTAATTAGGATTAATTAGGACTATGATCAAATTTAATTAGTGATAGATTGATAGGATGTCTAATATATTTGTTGTACATATCAAGGGGAAAAAGGAACAAGAATTAATTCACTTAATTATTTAGTAAAGAGAAGCATGGTTCCGCTTGGGTTACAAATTTTTGGACTTGTAAATTTTTTTTGTCTTCTTATTTTTCCTTTTTTTATTATCGCGTAGTACGGTTGAGGAGTGGTTGCCTCTCAAGAATTTGTCATTTTACACGTACGATATTTAAGACGTCGTCATCAAGAAAATTTTAAACGATAATATAGAAGAAAAAGACTGCGTCTTTTAGTCATGAATTACCATAGTCCTTCTGACTTGGGACATTATTTGTAGGGTATTCACATCCTATAATTCACGAGGTAAAGAATGCATGAGCATTGGATAATAGAAAGAAGTAAGAGAATTTTCTGGATTTAGTGATCAATTATTTTTCTTTTATATAAGTAGGTTGTACAACGACTCAACTCCTTAAAGTCAAGAAGGGAAGAAAATAAAAGAAGAATTTATTAGACAAGGACCACGTGCTGTGTTTTGCATACCAAGTTAGTTACTAGTATTTTGGTGATACATATACCTTTCCAATCAATAAATCATGTCTTACTAAATGGTTTAAGGGCTATCTCCACCCTTTGTGTATTAATAATGTCTTCATTAGTTATTCAAATTCAATAGTATTCCCTTTTAACCCTTTTGACTACTTTCCCAGTTTTCTTTCAAAAATCTTATTAAAATTCTCATATAACCAATATTGTTGCACAAACTTGTAAGTTGAAATACTAATTACTATTATTCTGTTCAAGGTGAAAAAAAGAGATAAACTATTGGATTTGATGAAATCCATTTAGTCGAAGAGTTTAGCAGCCTCAACATGAAGTAGCCAGGTCTTTCAAATATGAGCCCACTTTACAAAAAAGCCCAATATGATTTGTAACGTAACCAATTTGGGTGCCAATATCGTAAATATAGCACGGGCTAGCCAGTTTTCGGACTGGTCATTGAAAAATAGCCAACGTTTGCAAAGTCATCGAAAAATAGCCATTATTTTGCTGCAACACGGAAAGTTCCAGCATAATATACTGGAGATCGGTGCACCTGTGTATGAACTTCCAGCATATTATGCCGGAACTCCAACACGCGGAAAGTTCCAGCATAATATACTGGAGATTGGAGAACCTGTGTATGAACTTCCAGCATATTATGTTGGACCAATATATTATGCTGGAGTATTTTTCGGATTTTGAACAGTGTTTCGTTCAGATTTATCTTTACATGAAAAGTGGCTAAATTTCGATTACTTTTGAAACTGTGCCTATTTTTTAACGACCACTTGTAAATCTAGCTATTTTTGAATTTCTCCCGCCACGTTTGGATGTCAGTATAGGGGAGAAGAGGTAGAAATGCCATCAGGTAGCCACTCAATGGCCTGCTATTTAGGAATTAGCCTTTATTTTGAATTTTAGTTTTTCAGGACAAAAATATCCTGATTATCCTGAAATTAAAATTTTTAGGACAAATTAAATACTGATTAATTTCTAAATAGAAATCTAAGAATACTATTTGTATATTTCCCCTGGAAAATAGCTCATTTCTTAAGGAAATAAGAAATTTCCTGAAAGAGTGGACGTACTGTCACGACCCAACATTCTCACATTCGGGACCGTGATGGCGCCTAACATTTCACTTGCTAGGAAAGCCAACATTAGAGGAACTTTAAGCCAATTTTAATCAATTTCAATAAGTAAAGTCAATTAAGCCAAAATGAAACTAAAACTGAGTGCGGAATAACATAAAAAGCTAATAATATCTAATACAACTCGGATCTGGAGTCACAATTCACGAGCTTCTAGAATTTTCTACAAACAGAGTCTGAAATAAGTACAACTATCTCGAATGAAAAGAGCAGTAAATTGGGGGAAATGGAAGGGGACTTCAAGGTCTGCGGACTCCAGCAGATCTACCTCGAGTCTCCATCTCAGCTGATCCGAGATAATGCACCTCACGGACAACTAGGACCAATACCAAAATCTGCACAAGAAGTGCAGAGTCAAGTATGGGTACAACCGACCCCATGTACTCCGTAAGTGTCGAGCCTAACCTCGACGAAGTAGTGACGATGCTATGACAAAACACCCACGTAAATAACCTGTGCAGATAACAATATACGTACAAAATAACAACAAATAAAGGCTAACATTGTACTATTGGAATGAGACATGCGAAAAGGGTACAAGATACGATGATTACAACAGAAATGATAACCAGAACAATCAATATGCCTTCAACCAGTAAAACAAATAAACACAATGAATAAAATTGCACGGTATCACCCTTCGTGCTTTTACTCTTACTTTCATCATAAATAATATGGCACGGCATTCCCCTTCGTGCATTAGCTTTCAAAATATAACACGGCATCACCCTTCGTGCATTAACTCTCACAATATGGCACGGCATCACCCTTCATGCATTAACACTCAAATACGGCACGACATCATCCTTCGTGCATTAACACCCTCCCTTACCATATAACAATGAACATGTAACAACAGGGAGATAGAATAAACAAGAACAAGCCTTACGTCAACAAGGGTTTCACAATACCAACCTCAACTTTAGAAACAATACTTAATTATCACAAAAAGCCCATAAACGCGGTAAGAACGATCCATTTAATAAATAACTAGTCTAAGCATGGATAACATGATCAAAGTAAGTAATAAATTACAAGGAACAAGTCTCACCCGCATGCTTTAACCCAACAACAACGCATATGTACTCGTCACCTTACATATGTGTTGTACCCAACATCTTAGCAAATAGACAAACAAGTCCTAATCCCTTAAGTCAAGGTTAACCACGATACTTACCTTGCTCCAAAGATCAACTCAAAGCTCAAGCACAACATTTCCTTTCAAACAAGCCTTTGAACCAACAAATCTAGAAAATTACCAACCAAACATTCAACTTAAGCCTTAGGAACTACCCACGATTGCAAAAGATTCAATTTAGGTCATTATTGAAAAAGTCAACAAAAGTCAACTCCCGGGCTCGCTTGATCTAAATCCGAAATTCGGACCAAAATCCGACTACCCATTCACCCCCGAGCCCGGTTATGTAATTTGTTTTGAAATCCAACCTTAATTTGAGGTCTAAATTCCAATTTTACAAAAATCCCTAATTCTACTCAAACTCCCAATTTCCACCATGAAAACACTATATTTTAGGTTGAAATCTTATGAAATGTAATGAAAGATCGAAAGAAAATAGGTTAGAATCACTTACCAATGGATTGTGGAAGAAGGGCCCTTAAGAAAATCGCCTCTAGGGTTTTCTTGTTTTGAAAATTTGAAGAATGAGAGATATCCCGTCTAACTCATATATTTTCAGTTGCAGATGTCGCAATTGCGACCCCCCTCAAATGCGAAAAATACCTCGCAATTCGAAGTCTTCGCACATCTGCTTTCATTGCATTTGCGATGAAACGTTTGCAAATGCGAACTCTGGTCTCCCTGCAAATGCGACCTCCTGATCGCAATTGCAATCGTTGCTGGCCCAGGCCTTCTTCGCAAATGTGAAGAAGTGGTTCACAAATGCGAACCTGACAGGACTTTGGGTAGTTCGCAATTGCGAACACTGACCTCTCATTTGTAAGATCAGAGACCAGTACCAGAAGCAGATGCACTAGTTATGTTTTCTAAGTCCAAATTCACTACGTAGCCTATCCGAAACTCACCCGAGCCCCGGGGGCTCCAAACTAATCATGCACACAAGTCCAAAAACCTCGTATAAACTTGCTCGTGCGATCAAATCGCCAAAATAAAACCTACAACTAAGAATTGAACACCAAATCAAATGAAATTTTCATGAAAACTCATGAACTTCTATATTAACAATTCTGCTCACCAAACTTGACAGACAAGTCATAAATATAGTAATGGACCTATACCAGGTTGCGGAACCAAAATACGGACCCGATATAAATAAAGTCAAATATTGGTCAAACTTTTGGATTCATTAAGCCTTTAAACCTTATTTTTCAACAAAATACGACAACTCAAGCTAGGGACCTCCGAATTCGATTCTGGGCATATGCCCAGTTCAAATTAGGAGACGGACCCACCGGGACCGTCAAAACATAGATCCGAGTATGTTTTCTCAAAAAGTTGACCGAAGTCAACTCAAATGGATTTTTAAGACAATTTTCCATATTTGTTCAATTTTTAACATGAAGATTTTATGGGAAAAAATACCCGGACTGCGCACGCAAATCGAGGAAGGCTAAAATAAGTTATTTGAGGCTTCAAAACACAGAGTTAGGCTCCAAAACTTTAGATGACCTATCAGGTCATCACGTTCTCCACCTCTAAAACAACCGTTCGTCCTCGAACGGACAAAGAAAAGTACCTGGACTGGTGAAAAGGTGTGGATATCTACTCCGCAGGTCCGATTCGGACTCCCACGTAGCTTCCTCGACAGGCTGACCTCTCCACTACACTTGAACTGAAGGACAACTCTTTGACCTCAACCAACGAACCTGCCGAGTTAGAATAGCTACCAGCTCCTCCTCATAATTCAAATCCTTGTCCAACTGGACAGAGCCGAAAACTAACACATGGGACGAATCACCGTGATACTTCCGGAGCATAGACACGTAGAACACCGGATGGACTGCTGATAAACTAGATGGCATTGCGAGCTTGTAAGACACCTCACTCACTCTATGAAGAATCTCAAAAGGTCCGATATACCTAGGGCTCAGCTTGCCCTTCTTTCTGAACCTCATCACACCCTTCATAGGTGAAACCCGGAGCAATACCCTCTCTCCGACCATGAATGCAACATCACGAACTCTACGGTCGGCATAACTCTTCTACCTGGACTGAGCTGTGAATAATCTTGACCTTATACAAGGCATCTATACCCAACAACCGAGCCTCCCATGGCTCGAACCATCCGACTAACGATCGGCACCACCTCTCGTATAATGCCTCATAGGGAGCCAATTGAATGTTTGACCGGTAGTTGTTGGTGTAGACAAACTTCGCAAGCCGCAAGAACTGATCCTTAGAACCTCTGAAGTCTATAACACAAGCGCGGAGCATATCCTCCAATATCTAAATAGTGATCTCGGACTATCCGTCCGTCTGAGGATGAAATGTTATGCTCAACTCAATCTGCATTCCCAACTCACATTGTACTGCCTGTCACACCTCCTTTTCCCTACACCTGTGAGGGCGTAAAGGAGTTTTTCCAATTAAAGGACAATCGGAACGGGATTTATTATTAATATTCTGAGTCGCCACTTGGGAGATTAATGGTGTCCCAAGTCACCGGTTGAATCCCGATCCGAGGAAATTATGACTCTGTTAACAGTCTGCGAACCAGAAATCCGAGTAAGGAATTCTGTTAACCCGGGAGAAGGTGTTAAGCATTCCCGGGTTCTGTGATTCTAGCACGGTCGCTCAACTGTTGTATTTGATTTTATCTGATTTCAAAACATGTTCTAACCTATGTGCCTTTTATTAATAAACCGCTCTTATTTTTATTTTTAATGAGAATTGCAACATCGTGAAAATGCGTCTCGAACTACATCGCACCAGTGCACCCGTGGTTGTCAACACATTTCGACTCCGTTAAGATTTGGATTTGGGTCACATGAAATGCGCACCCGAATTTAGGAAGGTAATATTATTAAAATAACGCGCCTAAAGCAACTACGCGTTGTTATCTTTGGGGAAAACCGTGAAATTCGCTAAACGGCTCGTCCCGGAGTCTAAAGATTAATAAAATATTTATTGAGGGCCTCGTAATTTGTGTATTTTGCTTGGCGAGGCTCATCTCATTTATTATTTAAAGGCAAACCTAAAAACAACTATGGTTCTCTATTTACTTGTCTCTAGTAATGGAGGAAAAAGTCCTACTTAATTCGTTATTGGGCTAAGTGGTAATTATGCATCACAGTCGAGCCATTGGGCTCTAAGATAAGCCCAACGAGGGGAAAATACACTCAGGTCTGCACGCTTTCAACTGGTCCATCAAACGCCTTGGTCCAGGCCCAAACGAGAATGGAGTCAAAACTGGGCCTGGGCCTATGCCAAACCAATCAGGACCTCAAATCAACAAATGTAAATCTGCTGAGTTACTTCAGGCTATTTTAATTGTATTCAATGATTTATACAAGGAAGAACAAAGTATACTTATTTATTTGCCTACTGGTGCGTTCCTAGATGTCACTAACAGTGAAAATCACACAAGAGGAAGCATCAAATTGCATGTTAAATGCAATGCACGTGACTGGTACACTAGAGTGGCCATCAATTACAACAGACTGTTAGAGTTGTGTAAGCTCAGCATGAGTAGTGCAAATACCCTGGCTTAATATTAACAGGCCTATTCGAATTAATACAACGGGGCTGCAGTTTTACAATAAAACAGGCTCATATTCAGGACTTCTAGTTCTAACCTTTATATGCAGTATTCAGATATTGAGAACATGAACTACAATCAATTCCAAATGTCTCAACAGTATCGAAAACAGTCTGATCCAGTCTTAATTATACAGTCCAGATTTATACACATACAAATCGATTCTAAACTATGCTGTACAATTAAATTTAACGCCTATTTAACTACCAACACCCCACAGTCCAGGCAGCATATTTCAGGATCAAATAGGTGAGTAATTGTATTCCATTTCAAGCTCAAAGTTACAGCAGAGTAGATTCAAGCGTGTACCTGGAAGTCAGTGATCAATAAGAAGAAGAAAAGATCAGCAGCAGTAACAGTTCTCAGCAGCAACCCAGGAATAAGTTCAAAATTCAGTAATAAATCAGTTGACACAGCAAATTCAGGAACAGATTTGAAACTCCAGCGATAGATCAAACACAGCAACAATTTCTATCACTGAAGCAACCCAATACCAGCTCGAATACCCAGAAATGAACACAGGAAAACAAAACACTCAAACTAAGATCACAGTTGACTCGAATCTCCCAAATCCACTGCCTAGATGACTCAAACTGTCTTCAATCCTCAAATATTGAACAAAACACAAGGAAATTCAAGTAGCTTTCATCCTATATGAGCTAGAAAATTGAATTCAGTGATCGAATCTGAAAATGACCTAAGTAACACTAATGTAACAGTAATTTTTTGGGATTTTTCTATTAGATTTCTATTGTTTTTGGATTTTTGAAGGTTTGAATTTCAAATCAGATCTGAAATTGGAGAGGAAATTTTTGGAAAGAAATTTTGGAGCTGAAAAAAACCTCTTTGTACAAGGCAAATGAATGCCTATTTATAGGCAAACTTAGGGTCCAATTTCAGATTTTCACTTTACCCATTAGTCCCTATCTTAATTCTATTTTCTACCCCTTGTTTCTTGACTTGTTACACAAGTAACTACCCTAAGTTTACTGAAATCTGCACTATAGTCCATCCTAGAAGGTTCTATACCCATTACAATTCCTATTCTACCCTTACTTTACTTCAACAATTACCAATCTGATTAAACTACCCTTTTCTCATGCCTAAACTACCCTTAGCACCCCCTGAAATTACTACTCAAACACAAACAAAAACCCCTGAATCTATTTTGCAATTATTAACCTTCGATCTAGGTCTCAATTCACCAAATTATCATTATCAGCTATAACTAAATCAACTTAACCTAAGTACTGAACTAAAGAAGCACTAATTACTGACTAAACACAGAACAGATCCTACAATTGAATTAACTATCTAACCACAGAATCGAAGTGAGGTATCAAGAAGATCAAGGAGCAACAGTTTTCAAACAGAATTCAACTGAAACTAATCATTAAAACTGAATTAATACCTAACAATTATAACTACGAATGAACTACTAAAAACTAGAACAAGAACAAAAACAGTAGTAAAACAAATAAAAAAATAGAAAAACTTAAACTAAAAGAACTAAACAGAAAAACATAGTATNTACCTAACAATTATACTAACGAATGACTAACTAAAAACTGAACAAGACAAAAACAGTGTAAACAAATAAAAAATGAAAATTAAACTAAGAACTAACAGAAACATGTATCACTGACAATCTAATCGACAAACAAATCACTAATTAAAATATTCAGAAATTAAAACTGCACTTAGTTAAAAGATAGAACAAAAAGCGAACTAAATCGAAACTGAAAAGGGGAAAATGACTTACTGAATTAATCTTCGAGCTTATTTGATTTCTGGGAACGAATTTAAATGATATTATGGGTTTATCTTTGTCGAAGTAAACTCATAATATTAATCAAAATCATCCGAGAGTGAAGCCTTCCAATGGCAGAAAACTTGAAACCCTAGATTTGAAATCCGGGTGCTTCTACTCAGATTCGAGGAGATTTGGTTGGGGATTAATGATGAGGGAGGTCAGGGGGGTATATGGTATGAATTTGGGGCCCTTTGGACAAAACAGGGTTTTGGCCGGAAAATTTATATTCCATATTTGAGCAGTTCCGGCCAGCTTTGAGGGATGGGATTTGAGGGGTTTGATGGAGGAGGTAAAGGCGGTTATGTGGTGTTAATTTGGGGTGGTTTGGACGGAGTTGCATCATGGCCGGAAAACTTCGATCGAATATTCGAAGCTTCGGGGTGAGTTTCAAGGTAAAACAAGGCTAGATTCGTGAAGAGGAAGATGAGAAGAAGAGGTGGTGTAATTTTCAGGTGATTTGGATGAACGCCGCCGGCGGAGACGATTTCCGGCCGGCGGCGGGCGACGGAGAGCGGCGGAGACGGTAGCGTTACGCCGGCGTGCATGAGGGATTCTGAGAGATAATTGAGGGGTCGGAGGGGCTATCCGACATTAATATACCCAACATCATAGTCAGTTCTGGACCGTTGGATTGATAAGATCCAACGGTCGTGATTAATAGATCACAAAACGACGTCGTTTGGTCCCTCTTGGGACCGGACCGGGTTGGGCATTCGCCTGGGCCTGGACCGCTTGGACTTGGCGGGTTGGGTGCAAAAATGGCCCAAATTTGGATTTCTTCTATGTTATTTTCCTTTTTGATTTTGTTTTCTTTTTTCTCTTTTTGTTATTTCATTTTGTATTTTTGTATATATTTTGATTTTATAAAAAATGCTCACAATCAACTTAACACTAAAAATTAGATTTCCTAATTAATTTCTAATTAAAAGAAAGATACAAACTAATACCAATTTGAACTAAAAAATGCAAAACGGACCATTTTGTTATTTTCTTTACATTTTGTTCTAAACAAATTAACCTCTAATTAATACAAAAATATGAAATTAAATCCTAAATGCAAATGTATTTTTTTTTATATATTTTTCATATGAATTATCATGCAATCAATTAACACCAAATTCCACAAAAATTCACAAAAATTTGTAAAATCTTTTTATTTGAAGCTTTTGGAATAATTTGCTTTGGGCAAAAATCACGTGCTCACACTTCTCCAGAAGTGCGAGGTAACTGCGTACCTCGATCAGAAATGATAGACACGGGAACACCGTGAAGATGAATGATCTCGCGCATGTAGATCTCAGCCAATCGTTCTGAAGAATAGGTAACTGCCACAGGAATGAAATGCACTGACTTGGTCAGCCTGTTCATAATGACCCAAACTGCATCGAACTTACTTTGAGTCCGTGGGAGTCCAACAATGAAATGAATATGATGCGCTCCCACTTCCACTCAGGAATCTCTAACTTCTGAAGCAAACCACCAGGTCTCTGATGCTCATACTTTACTTGCTAACAATTTAGACACCGAGCTAAATATGCAACTATGTCCTTCTTCATCCTCCCCCACCAATAATGTTGCCGCAAGTCTTGATACATCTTGGCAGCACCCGGATGAATAGAATTCCGGGAAATATGGGCCTCCTCAAGAATCAACTCACGAAGTCCATCTACATTAGGCACACAAATACGACACTGCATCCTCAAAACTCCATCATCTCCAACAGTAACCTGCTTGGCATCACCGTGCACTGTATCTCTAAGGACAAGCAAATGAGGGTCATCATACTGCCGCTCCCTGATGCGCTCAAACAAGGAAGACCGAGCGACTATACAAGCTAGAACACGACTTGGATCTGAAATATCCAACCTCACGAACTGATTGGCCAAGGCCTGAACATCTGAAGCAAGCGGTCTATCACCGACTGGAATGTACGCAAGGCTACCCATACTCACTGCCTTTCTATTCAAGGCATCAGCCACCACATTGGCCTTCCCAGGATGATACAAGGTGGTGATATCATAGTCTTTCAATAGCTCCAACCACCTCCTCTGCCTCAAATTGAGATCCTTTTATTTGAACAAGTACTACAAGCTCCGACGATCCGTGAAAACATAGTACGACATGCCGAAAAGATAGTGCCTCCAAATCTTCAGCGCATGAACAATGGCTGCCAACTCTAAGTCATGAACAGGGTAATTCTTCTCATGAACCTTCAACTGCCGCGACACATATGTAATCACCCTGCCATCCTGCATCAATGCTGCACCAAGTTCTATACGAGAGATGCATCACAATATACCGTATAAGATCCTGAACCTGTGGGCAACACCAACACTGGCACCGTAGTCAAAGCAGTCTTGAGCTTCTGAAAGCTCGCCTCCCACCCGTCTGACCATATGAACGGGGCACCCTTCTGGGTCAACCTGGTCAACGGGGCTACAATAGACGAGAACCCATCCATAAACCGACGGTAATAACCTGCCAAACCCATGAAACTCTGAATCTCCGTAGCTGAAGTGGGCCTAGGCCAGTTCTGAACTGCCTCAATCTTCTTAGGATCTACCTGAATGCCTTTGTTGATACAAAGTACCCCAAGAAAGCGATTGAGTCCAACCAAAAGTCGCATTTTGAAAACTTAGCATATAACTGGCTGTCTCTCAGAGTCTGAAGTACAATCCAAAAAAGTTGCTCATGCTCCTCTCGACTATGGGAGTAGATCAATATATCATCAATAAACACAGTCACAAAGGTATCAAAATAGGGCTTAACACCCGGTTCATCAAATCCATAAATGTCGCTGGGGCATTTGTCGGCCCAAATGACATCACTAGAAACTCATAGTGCCCACATCGAGTCGAAAAAGCTGTCTTAGGGACATCGGATGCCCTAATCCTCAACTGATGTGACACCTCCTTTTTATCGAAAGGGGATATGAGGGAGTTTTTCCAATTAAAGTGACAATAATTGAAATGGGATTATTTATTTAATCAGAGTCGCCACTTGGTATATTTAGGGTGTCCCAGTCACCGGTTTATTTTTAAATTCCAAATCGAGGAAATTGACTCTATTTATGGTCTGCGAACACAGAAAACCGGGTAAGGAATTCTGTTAATTCGGGAGAAGGTGTTAGGCATTCCCGAGTTCCGTGATTTTAGCACGGTCGCTTTAATCATACCTGGCTTAAATAAATTGTTTAATTACTCATTTTAGAACCTATGTACTTTTTACCTTTTACCGCTTTTATTTGCTTGATTATTCATAATTATGGAGTTATTTTCTAATGAGTCACGCGTACGTGTACTCATTTCATTTGGCGCCTCAAGAATCATGTCACGCGTACGTGTCCACAATTAATCACGCTTTATTAGTATTAAGAAAGTTTGGCCGAAGTTGCGCGAACGCATACCTCGATTTATTTTTAGAATCATAATTATATCGCGCGAACGTGTACACAATCACGATGATAGATTAGTCGCGCCTAAAGCAAGCTACGATGATTCATGAATTGATTATTTTTCCTAAGGTTTGAGATTATTGTAGAGGTCTAGAGTTATGAAGTTATTTGTGGATAAATGTATGATTTTAGCTATCATAAGAGTGGGCTAGTTTAAAGCCTTATTGATATTTGGGTCAAGTAGTATTCAATAGTACAGGCCCAAATTTTAATACCTTGGCTAGCCAAATTGTCATATGCACCCACTATCAACCTTTAGTCCAAATACTACTCTGCCCCCCAAATCCCCGTGAATCAGAAGAAAGATTAACAAATGAGCACTAAAATGCCTTATCAAAAATAAAGCCATCATAGAAATAATGTAAGCTAAAATATAACCATAAATAGCAAATATTTTCCACATACAAGGGAAGCGAAATAAATAAGATATTGAAACTAGAATTCATAACTCAAAACACCCAGGATCATGTATTCCAAAACAAATACTGTAACAAAGCAAAAATCAGCAAAAAAAAAAAAAAACAGACCTTTAATGCAAGAATGTGACTTTGTAGCTTTTGGAACTCAACGACGAACCTAATGCGGACCTCGAACGGAAACTAGTGACGGCGGACTCAGACTCGACTCTCGAATAAACAAAGACCTCTTCAATTTTTGGTTTCAATTCTTTTCTGAAGCTGCTCGTTCCAAGCATCAACGGTGTGACCACCGATCACTTGTCCCTCCTCTGCCATTTTTTCTCTCTTTTTGGTTTCAAGCTTTTAATGATTTTTTTCCTCCTAAATTCGTTGAAAACAGAAAGCGTGTGCTCCTGGGATTATTCTTTATGTGTAGGGGAAGAAAAAGCTTGTTCTTTATGGATTTTTATTCTTTATGTGTAGGAGGGTCGACTAATTGTTTTTTGTGTAGGGAGGTGTAGGTGGCTGCTCTCTTTAGGAATTTAGGAATTAGGAGATTAAAAAGTAAGCTAGGATTTGGTTATAATTGGGTTTAAATATGGGTGTAAGAATTGACATGCGCCATTGGATTGGGAAATAGATGGCTAAGATTAAATCTTGCACTTAAATGGGCTAATGGGTTGGAAAGAATGGGCCTTTGTCTTGTTGGGCTTAAATATGGTAGGAAGACTAAAATAATGCAATGTACTTCTAAAAAATATAAAAATCACTCTTAATTAATCAAACTAAATATAAAAGTTGAAACTATTTTTTGTATTTTCTTTTAATTTTTAAATACTAAAACAATAAAATTAAACTAACAAAGTGGTAATAAAAAATGGATTAAAAATCTATAATAACTCAAGTAAATATTTAAAATACTACAACTAACTTAGAAATTGTGTGGGTCAAAAATTACGTGCTTACAACTGCCCCTCTTTGCTTGGAAACACGAAGTGTTTTTGAGCAAAGAAACAAGTAAGCGATGTAATTGAATTCTGACCCGACACTTTTTCAAAAGAAAAGAAATATGGGCAAAAGATTGTCACCGAGCCCTGGTATTGAGCTGACTACATATCCTTGGTTATAAAGGAATCAGGCCACGTGTAGTTTAGAGGTGGATGAAGTGATGGAGTATGTGAAGAGGATGAGAGAGTCGAGCGAGGTTCCGTTCCGTCGAGGTTCCGGTCCGTGGTCCTATTATTACATCAAAATCAAAATCTAAATGAACTAAACAAACCTATCAGCTATGAATTACAAGATTCCTATCTATAAGTCTTCTGAAGCTTGATCTTGAGTCTTAAATGGTTCTTTATGCAGACTTTTGATTTGAACCTTGATGCTTGCTAGCTGCAGTTGCTAGTTCATTCTTCCACAGCTTCTTCGGATCAAAACCGGACATGTAGTGCTCGTGACTTCAGCCATGTCTTGAGCAGTTCACATCTTTCATCTGCTTCTGCATTTGGATTCACTTCTTTTTTTTTTGAGACTTCTTCTTTTGGTCATCTTGGACTGTCGACTCGCATTCTTGAGGCGAGCTTCTACTACTTCTAACTTGAATTGAATTCTGAAATGACTTCCCTTGTTCTCCAGGTGGGCGCCTGCTACTAAAGCAAAACAGACAAAACCAACGAAACTTTTCTGCCCCAGTTTACACTAGGAAGATTTGTGAGTTGTTAGCAGAACTATAAATCACCTATGATATTGATGAAGGATGCAATGATGAGAGTCAAACTAAAGACTCGACTAGGATGTGCGTCTCATGTGAGTAAAACCAACAAACTTAAACTAGGAAGTGCATCTCCTAGGAGCAAAACTGACAAACTTAGAGTAGGAAGTGCGTCTCCTAAAAAGTATAACCTGAAAGACCCAGACCAGGAAATGCGTCTGCTAGGGGTAAAACCTTTAGCCTAAAATTAGGAAGTGCATCTCCTAAAGAAATAAAATTCGAAAAACCCAAACTAGGAAGTGCGTCTCCTAGATTTGAGATTGAGCTTGCAGAAAACTATAAACTAAGCTTGACTAAAGTAAAAACTAACCCTATTCTCCAGGCGGGATCCCTGATTTCAAGAAAACTAAAGATAGATAACTTAAGAAAACTAAAACTTGACCCTTTTTATTTCAAATCCAGACTTCCTTTTTTTTTAAATTATCCTAGGAGAAAATTCATCAAACTAGGTTTTCTATCTTAGAAGAAAGATTCATCATACTAAGGTTTTGATCCTAGGAGAAAGTTCATCAGACTAGGTCTCTTTTCCTTTTTGTTTTTTTTGGTATCTTAGGAGAAAGATTCATCAGACTAAGATTTCTATTCTAGGAGAAAGTTCATCAGACTAGGTTGTTTATCTCAGGAGAAAAAATCATCAGACTAAGACTTTTATCCTAGTTGAAAGTTCATCAGACTAGGTTGTTATCAGACTAAGATTTATATCCTAGGAGAAAGATTCATCAGACTAGGTTTTTTTTATTTTTGTTATCTTAGGAGAAAGATTCATCAGACTAAGATTTTGATCCTAGGAGAAAGTTCATCAGACTAGGTCTCTTTTTTTTCTTTTCTTTTTTTTGGTATCTTAGGAGAAAGATTCATCAGACTAAGATTTCTATCCTATGAGAAAGTTCACCAGACTAGGTCTTCTATCTTAGGAGAAACATTCATCAGACTAAGATTTTGATCCTAGGAGAAAGTTCATCAGACTAGGTCCCTTTTTTGTTATCTTAGGAGAAAGATTCATCAAACTAAGATTTCTATCCTAGGAGAAAATTCATCAGACTAGGTTTTCTATCTTAGGAGAAAAATTCATCAGACTAAGTTTTTTATTGGGAGAAAATTCATCAGACTAGGACTTTTATCCTAGGTGAAAAAATGTGAAGACCAATGACAACATTTTATGCACACTAGCAAGATAGATAAAGGCAAAGATTTGAGAAACTTCCCATTGTCGGCTCTTCTCCTCTCTTTTTCTTTTTCTTTCTTTTCTTCTTTTTTTTTTGGTTTTTGAACCAACTTCCTTGCACTGCTTTGTTCCTGTTTCAAACAAAGAAAATTTTGTCAGTTTTAAAAGTGGTGGCCGGTTTGTGGCCTTGAGTCTTTGGCAGCTTGGCTTTGTGTCCATTCTCTTTTAGAAGACCGACTACATTGGTGGTTGGTGATAACTGTGATTTTAACACGTTTTATGCCCATACTTGCCTATGCTTTATGTATGATTTGCCATAAAATAAACCCAGAATGCTTATAAGTTGCGCTTGATTGCAGGTTTGAGCAACAAGATGACGAAAGTCAAAAATCGGCTCGAAACGGAGTGAAACCTGCTCAAGTGTCGAAGATCATGAAAGCAAGGATATTCAGAACTTGGTGCGGACCGCACCATCATGTCATGCGGTCGCACCATAGGAGTTCAGAGAGTTGGCATTCTCAGTTCCAGCCAATGCGGCCGCACTACAAGTTCACGCGGTCCGCACCACAAAAGTTCAGAGACCATCACAAGCCACTCATGCGGCCGCACTACAAGTTCACGCGGTCCGCGCCAATCATCATGCGGCCGCACTTCATCATTGTGCGGTCCGCGTCAACATCTTCAGAAGGCAAGTCTCAGAAGTCAAGCAACCCAGTGCGGCCGCGTGTCAACTTCGTGCGGACCGCACGGACCCCGCAGGGGTATTTTTGTCCGGTTTTTCTTAACTTAGTATAAATAGAATATTTGCCATTTTTAGGGTACGAATTAGATACCAGAGAGCTGCTGCACTCGTGAGACAAACGTTTTAGCCTATTTTGGGCATTTTCATCTTGTTTTAACGTGGATTCTTGTAGATTTACATTCTAGTTAATTAATATGTTCATTTTATCTATTTCTTCTTCAATTTCTGTTGTTATTATGGCTAGCTAAACCCATAAGCTAGGGTTGTGGCTCAACCCTAGTGTGGGTAATTAATGGGTATGATTGTTTAATGCTTGAATGATGTTGGGTGTTTGATATTTGGGTTAATTTTATGTTTTCACTTGGATTTGGTGGTTGCAAACACTAAGTCTAGCTTAGTGGGTCTTGACTCTTCTTGAGAAAGAGTGTCTATGACTCCAAAATTAACCCAACAAGGAATTGGGATGGACCTATGAGAATGGTAGTCCCAATTAACGGGTAAAACCTCGAGAGAGTAATTACCCAACTTGAACCCTAAGTTGCTTGGTTTGTTAGCCTACCCAATTGGTCTCGAGAGAGTCAATTGGGCAAAATCATTCTTTCTACCGAGAGGTGTGAGAGTGAGTGCTATCGTGCAACGGTTATATCATAAGCCCCATAATCATCATTCTCGTATTAGGAATCTCTACCCATTAGATGACCACCTAGGTAAATGTCACGACCCTAGTGACTTTCTCTATCTTGCATACAACCTAGACTTAATATCTTAGCATAATTTAGTTATAATTAGTAGTTATTAAATTGTAGTTGATAATCATAAAACCCCAAAAATGATAGAAGATCAATTAGAAGCAAACACGTATTTCTAGGCTAAACAAATATCCAACTCCCTTTCTAGCTCCCTGTGGAAATTGACCCTGATACCACTATTGGGTAAAAGTATTAGTGCCCGCTCTTCCTAAGGTTGAGTTCT
>NW_017673689.1:57522-60327 GCF_001879085.1 Nicotiana attenuata
AGTTATGAATGATGAAGTTGAGTTGCATGATGATGAAGCACTTTGAATGTGACAATGTGGTTGAACCAATAGTGACAAATGATGTGCGGATCGATATTGATGATGAGGCCGGGGTAGAGACTCAAGAGACCGTGAACCCGTCTAGGGAACACATCATTGATATACCCGAGCCGGCGGTGCCCAAGGCAAAGGCACCCTTGCCTAGACCACCTCCACCATATCCTCAGCGGTTAGCAAAGCAAAAGAGCGACAATCAGTTCAAGAAATTCATAGACATGATGAAGAGCCTCACAATCAATGTTCCTTTAGTGGAGGCACTTGAACAAATGCCTGGGTATGCAAAATTTATGAAGGATTTAGTCACCAAGAAGCGTTCTATGGAGTGTGAAACAATAAAGATGACGCACCAAGTTAGTGCGATTGTGCATTCTATGGCCCCGAAACTTGAGGACCCTGGTGCTTTCACTATTCCTTGCACTATCGGAAGTGCGGACTTTGCTAAGGCCCTATGTGACTTGGGGGCTAGCATTAATCTGATGCCGTACTCAGTCTTCAAGACTTTGGGAATTGGGCAACCTAGGCCAACCTCCATGAGACTTCAAATGGCGGACCGGTCGATGAAGAGGCCTCTAGGTATAATCGATGATGTGCTTGTCCGGGTGGACAAATTCATATTGCCGGCCGACTTTGTCATATTGGATTGCGAAGTGGATTTCGAAGTGCCTATCATTCTTGGAAGACCTTTCCTAGCTACGGGGAAGGCATTGGTTGATGTGGAAGCAGGGAGTTAACATTTCGTGTGGGAGATGAGAAGGTGGTATTTCATGTGTGCAAGTCAATGAGGCAACCCAATAGTACGGAGGTGTGTTCATTTGTGGACATTGTCACGGCGGTGATAGTGGATGACACAAGTGCCTTGATCAATGTTGAAGACCCTCTTGAAGTCGTGCTTCTTAAGATGGATGCCAATGATGATGCCGGTAGAGTGGAGTGCGTGAATGCATTGCATGGAATGGGTTCATATTCATATGAGCCTAGGAAACTATCTTTAGATCTTGAAAATCGCAAAACTCCGCCAACCAAGCCATCAATTGAGGAGCCACCGGTGTTGGAGTTGAAACCACTTCCTCCACACCTCAGGTATGAATTCTTGGGCTCTAATTCTACTCTTTCAGTTATTCTTTCTTCTTGCCTTACTAACTTGCAGGTTGAGGCCACTGTGGAGGTGCTCCAAAAGCGAAAAAGGGCAATAGGATGGACTTTGGCGGACATCAGGGGAATAAGCCCCGCATTTTGCATGCATAAGATCATCTTGGAGGAGGATGCACGGCCGTCTCTTGAACATCAAAGGAGACTCAACGAGGTGATGCAAGAAGTGGTAAAGAAAGAGGTTATCAAGTGGCTTGACGCCGGTGTGGTTTACCCGATCTCGGACAGTTCATGGACCTCTCCGGTCCAATGTGTGCCAAAGAAGGGTGGAATGACAGTAGTGACCAATACCAGCAATGAGTTGATTCCTACTCGGACAGTTACGGGTTGGAGAGTATGTATGGACTATAGAAAGCTGAACAAGGTGACAAGAAAAGATCATTTCCCACTACCATTCTTGGACCAAATGCTTGATCGTCTTGCGGGCCGGGCCTTTTATTGTTTTCTAGATGGCTACTCGGGGTATAATCAAATTCTCATTGCCCCAGAGGATCAGGAGAAGACAACCTTTACATGTCCTTATGGCACGTTCGCTTTCTCGAGAATGCCATTCGGACTATGTAATGCCCCAGCGACCTTTCAAAGATGTATGATGGCAATCTTCACCGACATGGTGGAGGATATCTTGGAGGTATTCATGGACGACTTCAGTGTGGTGGGAGATTCATTTGAAGAATGTTTGGTGAACTTGGATAGGGTTTTGGCAAGATGTGAAGAAACCAACCTTGTGCTCAACTGGGAGAAATGTCACTTTATGGTGCAAGAGGGTATTGTATTGGGTCACAAAATCTCAAGGCAAGGAATTGAAGTTGATAAGGCAAAAATAGAGGTTATCTCAAGGCTCCCTCCCCCTACTTCTGTCAAAGGGGTGAGGAGTTTTCTTGGTCATGCCGGGTTCTACCGGCGATTCATTAAAGATTTTTCAAAAATTGTGAACCCGCTTTGCAAGTTGTTAGAGAAGGATGTCAAGTTTATTTTTGATGAGAAGTGCATGGAGTCTTTTGAGCTATTGAAACACAAGTTGACAACAACTCCTATAATCACCGCACCTAATTGGGATTTGCCTTTTGAACTTATGTGCGATACGAGTGATGTAGCGGTTGGGGCGGTGCTAGGCCAAAGAATCAACAAAATGTTCCATCCTGTGTATTATGCTAGCAAGACTATGAATGAGGCCCAGAGAAACTACACAGTGACAGAAAAGGAGCTATTGGCTATTGTGTTCGCGATGGAGAAATTTAGACCTTACCTTATGGGGGCAAAAGTGATCATACACACGGACCATGCAGCCCTTCGGTATTTGATGACTAAGAAGGATTCGAAAGCAAGATTGATGAGATGGGTGCTACTCCTTCAGGAATTTGATTTAGAGATTGTGGATAGAAAGGGAAGCGAGAATCAAGTTGCAGACCATTTGTCCCGATTAGAGGAAGATAGGAGACCAAGTGATGGTATTGAGATTAATGATAGGTTCCTGATGAGCAGCTTCTTTCCGTTTCTATGTGTGAAATGCCATGGTTCGCGGACATAGCCAACTTCATTGTGACTGGTAACGTCCCGTGTGAGCTCTCTTCCAACCAAAAGAAGAAACTCAAG
>NW_017673689.1:67361-100457 GCF_001879085.1 Nicotiana attenuata
GCGGTCCCAACTTCAGAGAACAGAGTTCAAGAGTCCAAGAGCCAACGCGGTCGCACTCCCTTTTTGCACGGTCCGCGCCTACCCCGCAGGGGTATTTTTGTCCAGATTTTCTAGCTCGGTATAAATAGATCTTTTTAACATTTTTAGGTCATGTTTTAGCTACTGAACAAGAGCTGCGCTCGTGAGAAGTGTTTTGTAGCCTATTTTGGCATTTTTACTCTTGAATATTATAGACATTAAGTAGTAATCAATTATTATGTTCATTTCATCATCTATTTCTACTGTTTCTTCTTTAATTATGTCTAGCTAAACCCATTAGCTAGGGTTGTGGCTCAACCCTAGTGTGGGTAGTTAATGGGTGTTGTATTCTAGGGTGAGATTGAGATTGGGTATTTGTTATTTGGGTTGATTTTGTGTTTCAATT
This sequence comes from Nicotiana attenuata, assembly GCF_001879085.1. NCBI lineage: Eukaryota > Viridiplantae > Streptophyta > Magnoliopsida > Solanales > Solanaceae > Nicotiana > Nicotiana attenuata. The sequence continues at coordinate 67,786 of NW_017673689.1, forward strand.
TAGAATTTGTGGTTGCAAACATGAATTCAAGCTTAGCGGGTCTAACTCTTCTTGAGAGAGAGAGAGTCATATGACCCTAAAAGTTAACTCAACAAAGAATTGGGATGGACCAATGAGAATGGTAGTCCCAATTAACGGGTTAAACCTCGAAAGAGTAACTACCCTACTTGAGCCCTGGTTGCCCGGTCTAATTGGCCTACCTAATTGGTCTCGAGAGAGTCAATTGGGCAAAATCGTTCTCTCTACAGAGAGGTGTGAGAACGAGTGAAATTGTGCAACGGCTATAGCACTAAACCCGGATTTATCAATCTCCCCTTAGTAGCTTCTACCCGCTGGCTAGCCACCTAGGTAGTGTCACAACCCTCGTGCCTTTTTCCTATATTAAGCACAACTTAGCAATATTTCCTTAGCATATTTTAGCTTTAATCCTTAGATTACAATAGTAGTTTTAAATATAAAAACCCCCAAAAATGATAGGAGTGCAATTAGAAGTACAAACGCAATTGTAAGCTAAACAGGCAATACAACTCCATTCCAAGCTCCCTGTGGAAATTCGACCCCGATCCGCTATTCGGGTATTAGTTATTGCTACCCACTCTTCCTGCCATTGTGTGGTGTTGAGACGGCCGCGATCACACTTAGGGTTTGACTGGTGGGAACAAAAGACGATAGGGAGAACGGAGCAGTAGTTTCAAGGGTGTCTGAGTTGGGAAGAGATTGGGAAACTGGGGAAGGTGTGACTACAACAGCAGGAGTGTTAGAGGGTGACAAAGGCTTAGTGAAAACGAAAGGTTCCATAGATGGGTTAGTGGCAGTCACAGCTGAGGCAGAGAGATCGGAAGTTTTCTCAGCCATTGAAAGAAGTGGTGTGACGATACTTCCCTTTTGGGTGATTCTAGAGTAGGAATTATGGTTAAGAAGAGCTGAAGAAAGGGTTTTTTAAAAGAGAGGATAATTATGAAGGGAGAGGAATAGGCACCAGTTCTGAAACGGCGGTTGGGCGTGAAGAATTGCAATGTTTTAGAGGGAGATGGAACGTTTTGAATGACGTGATAGCAGGATCAGAAAAGTTGATGACATGGCAGTTGTATTTTGTACCCTTTTAAAGATGTGTATTAAAATGATGCACAGAGCTACTAACCTTTAGTAAAAGAACCTGGTTCTTGATTTTTTTTTTTGAAAAGAATCATTCCTCTTTTATTAGTCATGCACTGCATCTATTGCTTCTATGCTCATCATACGTGTTTACCTGCAACGGTATTGAAGTGAGTTAGACAGGGCCGGAAAACACTTTGAGCCAGTTATTTCTTAAGGATACGAGCCAGCCAAAGAGGAATCATGTTCTTAATTTGGCTTCAACAATCCCAACTTTACTATGTTTCTTTCAAACTGCTCCCTACTTAGTGCTTTGGTGAAAATGTCTGCAATCTGGTCTTCTGTGCTGCAGAACTTCATACATATCAACCCTTTCTCCACATTATCTCTCAGAAAATGATGCCTCACATCAATATGTTTTGTCCTTTTATGTTGAACTGGATTCTTGGTCATGTTGAGTGCACTAGTGTTGTCACATAGGAGGGACACACTCTCAGTGAGTACCCCAAAATCCTCCAGATGCTGCTTGATCCATAGAAGCTAAGCAGAGCAGGATGCTGCAGCTACATATTCAGCTTTAGCTGTTGAAAGAGCCACTAAATTTTGCTTCCTTGTACCCCAAGAGATAAGACATGAACCTAATAAGTGAGCCATTCCAGAAGTGCTTTTTCTGTCCACAAGATAACATGCATAGTCTGCATCAGCATACCCAATCAGATTAAAACTGTTACCTGATGGATAATACAGCACCAGGTCCTACGTTCCTTTGAGATATCTCAATATTCTGTTGGCAGCCTTCAAGTGAGATTCCTTGGGATTTGATTGAAACCTTGCACACAGCGCCACGCTTTGAAAACAACATCAGGTTGACTAGCAGTGAGATAGAAGAGAGACCTAATGATGCCTCTATACATTGTTTGATTCACAGGAGATCCGGTTTCATCCATGTCCAGTCGAGTGGCAGTTTCAATGGGAGTGTCTATCAACTTTGATGCTTCCATGTCTAACCTCTTCAAAAGTTCCCTGATGTATTTTTGCTGACAAATGGAAGTACCCTTTGGGGATTGTTTTACTTGAAGACCCAAGAAGAAGTTTAATTGTCCCATCATGCTCATTTCAAATTCACTTCCCATAAGTTTTGCAAATTCTTCACACAGAGAGTCAGCTGTTGCCCCAAAAATGATATCATCAACATAAACCTGAACAATGAGCAGGTTCCTTCCTCATTTCTTTAATTAATGAGTGTTGTCAATTTTCCCTCTTTTAAAACCATTTTCTAAGAAGAACTTTGATAGTCTTTCATACCAAGCTCGAGGAGCCTGCTTTAGCCCATACAAAGCTTTGTCCAGTTTGAACACATATTCAGGGTGCTCATGACACTCAAACCTTGGGAGTTGCTTCACATAGACTTCTCCCTTAAGGAGTCCATTCAAAAATGCACTCTTGACATCCATTTGGAACAGGGTGAATTCCATATGAGATGCAAAAGCGATTAGAATTCTGATAGCTTCCATGCGAGCCACTGGAGCAAGCGTTTCATCATAGTCAATCCCTTCCTCTTGATTGTATCCTTGGACCACTAGCCTGGCCTTATTCCTTGTGGTAATTCCATGTTCATCGAGCTTGTTTCTGAATACCCACCTGGTTCCTATAATTGTTTGATCTGGGGGTCTAGGTACCAGGTGCCACACATTGTTTCTCTCAAACTGATGCAGCTCGTCTTGCATGGCTGTAATCAAATCTGCATCTTTCAAGGCTTCCTTGATGTTTTTGGGTTTTATCTGGGAGAGAAAGGCTAAGAAGGCAAGTGAATTTCTAGCTCTTGACCTGGTTTGTACTCCAGAATCTAGAGGAGTGATGATGTTGTCTATAGGGTGAGAGCTTTGGTGTCTCTAGTTAGACGCCTGAGGTTCATTCTGAGAGGTGGAAGGTATGTTTGGCTAATTTTCCTCTATCCTTCTTTTAGGTGCTAGTGGAGTTCCCTGAACTGCATCAACCACCCTTTCTTCAGCTTTTGTGGTTGTGATTGAGGTGTTTGGTTCTGTTGATGATGAGGCAGCATTTTCTTCATTTGGCTCCTTTACTTGACTCATCATATCTGCCTTTCTGTTTGTCATGTTAATGACTTCACTAGGAACGAGTAATGGTTCTCCATCTTGATCTTCCTCAGCACTCTTCGCAAATGATGGATAAGATTCATCAAAGATAACATGGACACTCTCCTCAACACATTGAGTCCGCTTGTTATATATCTTGTAAGCCTTGCTTTGAGAAGAGTACCCAAGAAATATTCCTTCCTCACTCTTGGCATCAAATTTACCAAGCTGATCCTTTCCATTGTTGAGAACATAGCATTTGCATCCAAATGTTCTTAGATGAGTCAGCTTTGGTTTCTTCCATTCAACAATTCATAAGGGGTCTTATTCAGAAATGATCTATCATGTACCTGTTCACTACATAGCAGGCAGTGTTGACAACTTCAGCCTAGAAATTCATTACAATTCCACTGTCAATCAGCATTGTTCTTGCCATTTCTTCCAGAGTTCTATTCTTCCTTTCTACTACTCTATTTTGCTGGGGAGTTCTGGGAGCTGAGAAGTTATGAGCGGTGCCATTTTCATTACAGAATTCATCAAATTTGACATTGTCAAATTCTGTCCCATGATCTGATCTAATGGATACGACTCTAGACTCCATCTTCACCTGGATTTTCTTCACAAAGGCCACAAATACTTCAACAGTTTCATCTTTTATTCTGAGAAACAGAGTCCATATGAATCTGGAATAGTCATCCACGATTACAAAAATGTATCTCTTTCCTCCTCTGATTTGCACCCTCATAGGTCCACACAGATCCATATGCAGGAGCTCAAGCGGCTTTGAGGTGCTCGCATCTCTTTTAGACTTAAATGAGGACTTCACATGTTTTCCTCTAGCACAGGCATCACAGACTTTTTGAATCTTGAATTGTGACATAGGCAGACCATGGACCAGGTCCTTCTGAATTAGTTTGTTCAGAAGGGAAAACCTTGCATGACCCAGTCTTCTGTGCCATAGTTCAGCATCATCGTCAACCGCTTTCAGACAACTCAGATCACCACTCTGTAAAGATTCAAAATGAGCAGCATAGATGTTCTGTATCTTTTGGCCACCAGTACTATTTCACCGGTCACAAGGTCGGTGACTGTACATATTTTGGACAAGAATTCCACCTTGTTTCCTTTATCACAGATTTGAGAAACACTCAGGAGACTGTACTTAAGCCCATTGACATAGTACACATTTTCAATGGAATGAGTGAGTGACTTCCCAACTTCTCCAACTCCAAGAATGTACCCCTTTTTGCCATTACGAAAGGATACACTCCCTCATTGCAGGGCTTTTAGTGAAAGAAAGTCTGTGGTGTTCCCGGTCATGTGTTTCGAACATCCACTATCCATGAACCACTGTTGACCGCTTCCTTTCAGTGTTCCCTGCCCAAGAGATTAGGAGTTAGTTTTAGGAACCCAAACAAGTTTGGGTCCCTTGTAGTAAGCGAGAGGATGAACAAGAGCTCTCTTAGTCCATGTAGGTAATGTGCATTTTTTGTGAGCAGAACCTGGTCCCTCTTTTGTGGTCACAGTTTCAGCAGCCACTTTGTCTTTCTGAACTGATTGATTCTTGGCCTAGACGCTTTCCTTGAAGCGCCCAGTGTTCCCACATTAGGTACGAGGCCAGTTATAAGAAACAGTGACACACTTACTGTGAGGGTTGTGAGGAGTTTTCTCCCTTTGGAACCCTGCTCCCTGCCTTTTTTCACCATCATTATTAAGCAAGGCAGTGGTAGCTTCTGAGGGCCAGGTCCACTTTAGAGACCTTTCAAGATCATTCATTACTCTTTTTAGATTGGTTTGGAGGAGCTCATTTTTCTCAGTTTCATCACACATCCTAAATCTCATAGCTTTCACCCCATCTTCAAGCCTAAGGTATTCCTCACTCGCTATCTCCTTTCCTCTTTCAGACCTTTCAGGTTTTGACTTAGTCCATGGTTTTACTATTGTTTCCCTTTGGTCTGCAATTTCTGCCAACAGATCACTCTTTTCTTTTCTAAGGATTTCAATGGTTTTTTTATGGTCCGTAACTGCAGCCACTAAGTCTTCTCTAGCATGTTCAGATTCTTCTAGTTCTAAGATCAAGGAATCCCTATCCTCCGCAAGACTACAAAAGGCAGTGATTAAAACATCAGCTAAACACATGAGTTTTTTTAGAGAATAGGATTTCAGATTTCTCTGGACATCCTTGAAGTTTACCTCTTTGTTGCCATTGTCTTCATCATCATATGATTGAGCCATCAAAGCAAAAGTTGAGTTATATCCAATCTCCTCGCCTTCAACTGCCATTATGGAACTATCACCAATATTAGGTTTATCTTCAGACTGTTTTGCTTGTGTAGTTCCCTCATGAGCTGTTTGCGAAGTCTCCCATATTTCCTTTGAAGTGTCACAGGTAGAGACTCTATCGTACTCTTTAGGTCCCATTCCACATACCAGAATTTTCTTGGCACGAAAATTCTTCTCCACAACTTTTTTGTCTGCTTCAGTGTATTCTTTGCTGGTATTTTCCATTGAAACTGGAAATTCATCTAGTACCTTGATTGGAACATAAGGACCATCGCAAATGATATCCCATAGCTCAAACTCCTCAGCCATGATGAAATCGTGCATTCTAGCTTTCCACCACCAATAGCATTTTCCATCAAACTTGGGGGGTTGGTATGTGGATTGAACTTCTTCAAAATTTAGTGGAGCCGCCATGAGGATCCTTCCTAGGTGTTAGCCTGATAGGAGGAACCAAGATCTGATACCAATTGTTAGTTTGTATGGGTCCACCAAATCGTAGAGTACCCGGTCCTCTACAGGGTTCTACTGAGAGTACTTAATAAAATAGTATGTAAATGAGGCAGAGGATTTTTACGTGGAAAAATCCCACACAAGGGGATCAAAAACCACGACCTACACCGGTAGGTTTTTAACTTCACTAACTTGTAATCTACCTATTACAAGCCACTTTACAATACTTCCTATTGCAAAGGATTTATTCAACTAACTTGTGGTACCTTTACCACAAGCCACTTTGTGACTATCCTAGTTACAAAGGCTTTTTCTAACTTGTGATGCTATCACCACAAGCCACTTTGTAACACTACGATTACAAAGACTTTTCCTTATGACCAAATCTAGTCACAACATAAACTCAAGGAGTTTACGGATTTACAAGAGGATTCCTAATCAAAATGCTTCTAGGTAAGCAGTTTAGGAGATACGGTAAGTACAATAACAAGGTTACAACTCAACTAGGACAACAACAATCTATCTTTTCGGAACTGGTCCGTAGTAGTGTTCAACCTTGTTCTTCAAGCTTGTGAGGATTGATTTTTCTGTTTTGTGCAAGAGGCTTCAATAGGAAACAGAAGCCTACCAGTCATGTTTTGTATAAAGCTCATTGTGTGTACATCTTGATCACATCACTTGAAGTGATGTGAGTACTTTGATTGGTAAGAGAATGAGTGGGCGGACAGTGCAGTGCAGTGCGGCAGAAATAATGCAGTCAGTCACTTCATTTCCAGCCGTGTCCAATTGACTTTGTACTGCTATGAGGAAACCACAAGAGCATTAGGTTCTTATGTTGGTTCCTAGCTCCTGAAGCTATAGCAGTTCACCTTTAGCTGGAATCCGTTAAAGCTTGCAGCAATCGAAGTAGGTCAGGTTCCCTATCTGATTCTTAACAGTAAGTTTGTTAGATCATCAAAACATAAGGCAAGAGTATTTAAGATCTATCAGTGGGAGACATGAAAAATCCAAGGGAAAGCTGAAATTTGATTTGGTTGATAAAGATGATGTGGGACCCAATGTTAAACCAAAAAAGAGAAAGATCGAGAAAGTTAAACAGAAAAGAGCAAGATCGAGGACGATGGTGAGAGTGGTCTTGATTGCATATCCAAAGAACAAAGAATTTCTACTCGCCGCAAATTCACGGAGAGAAAAGCTAAGGTGAAGGTATTCCCTGTATTGCTATTAATTTTATACATCCTTATACAATTTCATACAATGTTATACAACTGTTTATACATCTTTATACAAGTACTACTACACTGATTTATACATCTTTATACAATATTTTAGTATATGTTTTTTTCCTGATTTCTTTCTTGTTGTTTTTCCATATGCAAGGTTGGAGACTTCTATATACAATCTGCTCATCATTTCCACAACAGGAGTAGTTCCCATACCAAGACTGATATTGTTAGTATTTTGAAGCAATGTTTGAGTGACAAGCGGTTTTAAATGTTCTGTGCTAGCTGTTTTGGCTACTTCTTGGACGTGCCTTAATTTAAAATTAAAAATCAATTTATTCATTGTATACTATTGGGGGAAGTCGTCCCAGGACGGGAAAGGGAGTTGTGGTTTAAAATCAATGGTTGTTTGTTGCAGTTTGGCATTGGACAATTTGATGTTATCGCTGGTTTGAAATGTGTAGAAGAAGACGCCAGGTTGCTAAAAGAGTATTTTTCAGGAGATGGAAAAAGGGCTAGAACGAGGGGGCAGCTTCTTGATTGATTTAAGAAAAAGGACTAGAAGTCGGACGCAGATGCGTTCAAGATGACCTTGATAGTGATTGTCCATCATTTCATATTCTCATATGCAAATAATCATGGTATCAACAAAGATGATTTTGATATCATTGAAAGTGGTCAATATCAGACGTATGCTTGGGGGAAAAAGTCATTTGAAGATATTTTAAAGACAGTAAGGGACAGACAGTGTGACTATTTGACAATGTATATGCTCGGAGGTTTGCCACTTGCGTTACAAATATGGGTTTTGAGTGTTTCTCTATGGTTGACAATCATCTAGTTGTTCGCGTTGGCAAAAATGTGCCACGCATTCTTAATTGGAAAGTCACTAAAACTCCAACATATGCGGATTTGACTAGCGGGGTAATCATGTCTAGTATCAACGAGGTAACATTTTGTACCATAATACTTCTTCATATATAATTTCAGTTTGTCTATAAGTATGTATAATTATGAATATGTTACAATTTCGTTTTTCTACTATTGTAATCCAATTTTTCTTATTGTAGTTGAATCATAGGAACATTTTCCCTACTCGTGAAGAGATATCAATGCTGAACATCGCCATGCTTTTTGAAGTTAATGCCGATAATGTTACATCAGGGGAGGTGCATACCTTTTACAATGATAGTTCTATCTCTGCATATCCACCCTGCCCATAGAATATGGAGCAACAGTCTAAATGACCTTATCCTCAGTATAAGAAGCAACATCCTAAACCGAGTTATGATTCTTCGGCGTGCGTTGATCAGTTGAATGCTGAAATTGAGGAGTGTCATTGGAAAGGTACTGCATCTTTATCTTTTTTGTAGTTTTATAGGTACTTTTTGTATATATATGATTTGTTGGTTATAAACATGGTTGTTGGTTTAATTTTGTTATTTTTGTTGTTTTTTGGTGTTTCTAATTGATACAGTTACAACACTCAACGGTTATGTAGCTTCTTCCTTTGAAAAAGTGTTCAGTTTTCTGAATACTAAGGAAACCAAGAAAACGAGGGAGGAGGTTCCTGATTCTTAGGTATTATTTTACTAATAAAACCAAATCACTCAACAACTATGCTTTCTTTGAATCATCACTCAATAATTATGACTTTTCTTTCTATTATTTCTTATTATATTCGTCAGTGCGTGTCTGATGACAATACATCTGGTCTCGGCGAATATGATGGCTATCAATATGATGTTGTTCCTGAATTTGTTGAGCAAGTGCATCAAGAAAACACGCTAGCTGACCAAACAAATTTAGGTGTCAAAGCAAACGAGGGAGTTACTAATGGTGTTGATCATGGTATTCATTCTGCAATTTATCTTTTTCATCTGATTTTTCTTTTCTTTATTTTGAAAGTTATTTGTTATTGGCTTTCTATGTCTAAGGGGCAGCATGTGATGTCAAGGGTGATACATTTTGGGATGACATTGGCGATGAAGATTTAGCTGCGCTATAGATGTCACAAATTGTGCTTCATAGACCATCACTCATAGAAGTAGAAGAGGATTACATTTCTCCTAAACAGTCAGTTTGACAAAAAATACCAGAAAAATATGCCAAATCTCCGTATATGCCACTTTTTTATTCGGGGTCATAAGGATCGGTGCACAAGCTCATTTTTTTTATATCAAGCATCCTTTCACGATTGAAATTGATGACTTTGATCCTTTGTCACCTTTGGCCGAAGAGTTTTGCGCGTTTTTTGATAATGGGATGGATATGAGGCCAAGGTAGCTTAACTTTCTTTAAGATTTCATCTTCTAATTTTATACTTGTCAAGGAAGGTAGTTCTGATTAATTTTTATTTTTTGTGATTTGAAGTGCCAAAAATATTTGTAGCGATGAAGTAAATAAGCTTGCAGAAGCTTTTGACTTTTGGCTCGTGTCATGTGACCACGAAGGATTGGTTCCACTCGCTTGCGTATTGTGGTTGACGTTTGATTGACACAGTATTTAATAACTTTCTGTCTTTATGCCTTGTTTTTATTGTTTACCTTTACTGTTTGAGACCCCCCATACTGTACACTTAACTTTGCATAATCAAATGCAAGATTTTTGTATACTCATTGTATAAGATTGTATAAGTTTGTATAACCTTGTATAAATATGTATAACTTTGTATATTCATTGTATAAATTATTTAAAAAATTTGCATCATATATTGACTTTTTTGTAGTACTTTGATTCATTCAGTATCACAACCCAATATCCATTAAAGGTCGAGATGGCGCCAGACACCGTTGTCAGGCAAGCCAACAATAAATAATTGATTTGGTTCTCATTTTAATATTTTTGAAATCATAGTTTTCCTTCAATTAAACAGTAGAAGATGGAAATTATAAGGTAAATAATATTGTTTTTAACAATCTCAATACTGAATAACCCATAATCACCCCAGAATCCAGTGTCACAAGTGCATGAGCATCAACTAAGAAATAAAATAAAATACAGCATCTCTCCGGAATACAAATTTGGACATGAAAGAAAATATAAATACTATGAAGGAGACTCTGCTGGTTGCAGGTCACAATATGGAATGCAGCCCACCTAAGTTCCCACGTCAACCACGCCGCTGCGCCCACAAGGCCACTAAAATATATATGTGCATGTACAACAAAATATACAGCAAGTGTAGTATAAGTACGAAAACAACGCGTACCAAGTAAGTATCCAGTCTAACCTTGAAGAAGTAGTGACGAGGGATCGACTCCGACACTTACTATGGGCTATAAATAAAATGCCAATGATATAATTTAAACATATGTTGTATAGAATGGCTGTAAGCTCAATATTATGAAGTAAGTAAACAATTCTTTTATAATTAAGAAATCTCCAAATAAATTTCTCATCATTTAACAGTTTATCTCAGGACAAAGGGGGCAATATCATTTATTATAAATTTCAAAGCAATCAATTCAATCAAGCGCAAATCATGTCGAGGTCATACGACTCGATCCAACATATAAATATAAATTATGCACTGCCGAGGGTCGAACGGCACGAACAATAGATACATCTATTAAATCTGTCGAGGAGTTCGAGCCGCTCCAGAAAAGAAAAACACATTCAAACAACCAAATCAAGAATTTATGAAGGGGCAATTATTCAAGGAAATGCTAATTCTCATTTAACGGTCAAGAAAACGAATTTTTTTACCCTTTTAAAATTTCCTTTACCAAGTTCAATGTGATTTAAGAAATCAAATTAACAATCGAAGCACTTTCCAGCTTGAAGACCTTAGGTTTCAAAGCATGCGTTGCACTCTTTTCCTTCGATCAGATTTTATCCCAAGAAGGGTTTTACCGGCAAGGTTTTTAACGAGGCAACATCTATATGCTACCTAAGGAGAACTTAACAAGTATTCAAGGCTTCTCTTCAATCAACCTCGAATACTGGGGGGCATCCCCCCGGGAGATCACCCCCTCGAAGAAGTCGAGATGAGCCAAAAAAGGTCTCAATAGGAAAATGATGTACCGGGCCAAACGGTCGAATGAGCCGTGTCCACATAGAATAATTGAACCCTTGACAACGAAAACATGTATACTTGTACCAAGTAATCAAAGGAGTATCTTTCACCACAAAAAATGCTTCGCGCTTCAAAGAAATCTGTTATTTTTACAAGAAACGGCCCTAGGGCCAAAAATTTCCCGAACACTCGGGGGCTGACATAAAAAACTCAAAGCGGTAAGACCTCCGGGTGGAAACTTCAAACTCGTAAGCCCTCAACGAGGCAAAATCAAATTTTACAAAGAACGGCTCCAGAGCTAAAGAAGTGCTCGATGTCCCGGGGACTGTTAGAGATCATCGCTGCATAACTGCTCACAATCGAGGTTCTTATCGAACCGTCGAAGAGTCGGGCAAACACAAAAAACTTCAAAAAGTCTTTAACGAGGTAAAAATAAAGCCAATATTAGAGGTCGTATCAACCCTACGCATAAGAGCCTAGGCGCCATCAAATATTAGAGGTCATACCGACCCAATGTGTAAGAGCCTAAGCGCCAGCCTATGTTAGAGGTCGTACCAACCCAACGCGTAAGAGCCTAAGCGCCAGCCTATGTTAGAGATCATGCCGACCCAACGCATAAGAACCTAGGCGCCATCCAATATTAGAGGTCGTACCGACCCAACGCATAAGAGCCTAAGCGCCAGGCTATGTTAGAGTTCGTACCGACCCAACGCGTAAGAGCCTTAGAGCCAGCCTATGTTAGAGGTTGTACCGACCCAACGCGTAAGAGCCTAAGCGCCAGCCTATGTTAGAGGTCATACCGACCCAACGCGCAAGAGCCTTGGAGCCAGCCTAAAATTGAAAAACTCAAGGGTCGAATAAGCTCGAGTTAAAACCCGACTCAAAAACTGAGCCCAAAACGGTTAACTAAAAAATGCCTAAGGGCAAGTGCGTAAGAGTCTACGAGCCAGCCCGATAAGCCTCGGGGCCGATTTGTAAACCAAAGAGTTTTTGCCTTGAAGTAAAATTCGTCTAGCTAATCATCGACAAACGTCGAAATTCAAAACAAAGAAGGACATACACGAGTAAAGGGAAATCCATGAAAGATGAAACCGAAAGGCTTCCTTTTATAAGTATATGTGAAAAAATACAAAGCTTCATTTACAATGTTCTTTAATAGCATTACACGCAAGGAAAGGCGTAGTCTACTTCCCCTGGGGGACTGCGGCTCCATCAACCTCTTCCTCATTATCCTCGGCATCAGACACGAGGAACTTGGCATCGTACTTATTCGCCTTGGCCCGTGCTATCTCTTCCGAGAGATCGAAGCCCTTAGCATGGATCTCCTCGAGAGTTTCCCTCCGAGTTCTACACCGGGCATATTCATTACCTCTGCTCTCTCAATCGGAAGCCCCTCTCAACTTAGCCCGGGCATCGGCAACGTCTTTTACATAGATGGCCACTTTCTTGTCAGCCTTAGCTCGAGTCTCTTCAACTTCGGCCTGGGCGTCCACAACCTCGGCCTTCATCTTCAGAAGGTTAGACTCGAGCCTTGCAATCATGCTCGTTTGGACCATGTTGTTTTCACGAGTATTCCGGAGTTGCACCTCGAGGGCAGAAGCCTTGGCCAAAGCATTCTTGTTGGCAGCAACTTGGGCATCTACCTGAGCCTTTAGCTATTACACTCATATTCGGCCTGACCAACTTCACCCCAAAGGCGTTCTAGGTCTTCTGTTTTCCTCTGCAACTGAAGTATCAAAATGTTAATCCCCGAGGGAAGAATAAGAAACGTGCATCCCCTCGAAACAAAGGTTACCTATATCTCGAGATAGCTTTCATAGTCCCGGCTTCGACTCCCCTCGTACCGCAGGTATACTAACTCCTCTCCCCTTTTGTCACAAAGAATCCTGAGGGATTTATCCCCGTCCAAGGCTTTTCACAACCCGGCTTCACGGCGGAGCAACTCGGACTTGAGCTTGTCGAAGGCCTATGAAAAAGAAGCTCAATGAGAAAATGAAAATACAAAACTGGAAAACCAATACAATCGAACAAAACTTACCACAGAACAGAGTCGCCGAGCCTCCTCAAAAGTTGAGCGCACTTCTACTGGCCTGGTCTCATCGGCCCCAGAAGAGTCGCTCCCAATAGGAATGTAATCGTTTGAGACCCCGCTTGATATAGGCGGCCCCTGGCCTCAAACATCCCTCGAAGTACCTTCGACGGGAGAAGAAGATAGCGGCGGAAGATCCTTGTCCCTCGAAGTACCTTCGACTAGGGAAGGAGACGGTGGCAAAAGAGGAGTCACCTCCCCAAGGCTAGAAATCTCGAATAATGCAGGCTCAGCTACCCCAGGATGTCCCTCAACTCGAGCCATCGATGTATGGCCGCTCCCTTCTGCTGCGCCAGTGTTCACACAATGGCCGTCAGGTACACGATCAACCTTAATGGGTATATTTCCTTTTTGCCTCCAGGCTAACCCTGCTTCACTACAAATCTCCTCGCCCATCGAGGATTCCTTACGTTTCTTATCACTCTTCGGCGCCGAGGCTGATGATCCTCCCTCCTCTCCATGAGGGCACGACCTCATCTCGGAGAATTCTCTGATGCCTGTAGTAAAGAAGTTAGGAAACACAAAGGAAATATTCTTTAAATAGAAGAATCACGCGATACTCACCGTGGTATTTTGCCTCCCATCTACCCTTCGACAGGTCTAGCCACTTACGCCCATCGTAGGTCGAGTGAGCTGCCAGCTTCCAAGTCCAATCTGCCAGGTCGGGTACCTCGTATAGCGTCCACGGGATTGCTGTAATAAAGAAAGGGAAAAACATCTTTACGGAGTTCGCCTCCACCATGAACAAAAATGACAAAAATACTAAGTGTACCACTTACGTGTGAAATTCCATTTCTCAAGAAATGGCATGAACTCCATCTTCGGTCCCCATCTTCTTCATCATCGACAACAAAGGGCTAGTGGATAGGCATCGTAAAGTTATCAGGCCTCGATAATGAAAGGGTCGATACAATCTGGTAAAGATGGCTAAGGGTGAACTCAAGCCCGGCTTCCTCCGCAAAGAACCTCATCATCAATACTATCCTCCAGAACGACGGGTGAACGTGTGCCAAGATAGCCAGATATCTTCGACACAAGTCAAGAACAACTCTATCTAGAGGGCCCAACGTAAAAGGGTACGTATATACGTTCAGAAACCCCTCTACATGGGCCATGATGTTCTCTTCCTGGGAAGGTACCTGCAGTACCACCTTTTCTCCCAATTCGCAGTCTCTCCCCTGTGCCTCGAGGTGTTCCTCTCCTATTGACGAAATGGACCTCGATGCATGTTCCCAATGGCCCTGAACATTGGGAGGTCTCTCTAACGTAAAGTCCCTCCTCTAAACGAAACATCTTGAGGTTGGCTCACCGGACGCCGGCGGTGTACCACCGACCTAGCGGGAAGCAGAGGCAGAACTCTCCTCTTCTTGGTGAACGGGCTTGGGTGTAGTAGCCATAACTATGGTGAAACAAGAAAAGGGAAATAAGAGCTTAGGTGAAAGCTTCGAATTAAAATGGTGAAAGAGCTTACGCAAGGAAGGAGAGCTCTACGAAAAGGATAGCTGCTCAAAGAAGTGGAATCCTCAAATAAGAGGAAAGAAAACTCATATATAGAGCGGGCGGCGACTGTCCGCCTACTCTAAAGGCCAATTAATTCTGAGTAGGCCATTATCTCGTTCGGAGAAGTGTACCGGCGGAACCACCCCGGTCACGTCATGGCCATCACATACGAATGACGTTGTCATACAATGTTCGAGGGGTCACAGATCCCCATGTCAACCTAGCCTCAAGATAGTGCCCGATCTCGAGGATTTCTATTGCTATAACGATGGGCTCTAAGCAGCTATCCACATAAACCTAGCCTCGACATGGTGCCCGTTATCGAGGATCTCTGCTATTAAAAGTGTGGGTCATTCACCCGATTCTTTGGCCCCCGGGCTACCTAAGCCCGTGTCAGTTCTCATCCGAGGATTATTAATAAAGCCTCAGTGCTATCTTTATTTCAAGTTCAAATTCTCGCTTGAGTAATAAGCCCAAGGGCTATCCGAGTTCGAGTATATCCTCGCTCAGGGACTATTTGCAAAATCCTAAGGGCTATCTTTATTTTCGGATGATCAAAGCGAACTTTAGCTCGGGGACTATCAACGGTGCCTAAAAGGGCTAAGCTTTATTTTGAAGAAATTCGAGGCCCCGCCCTCATTCAATTCGAACTCAAAAGTCTCGACGGCCTAAGTTAGTATCGGATCAATCCAGACTTAGTCCGAGGAATGGCAAAGTGTTTCAGGGGATATCATGTTAACCAATTGAGAACTAAAGGAATGCCTATGTCCGAGTCCAGTATTCGGACTGATCGATAAAGTCACATGATTGGATTTTTTGCAAACACAGGCAAAAGGGAATCCAATACAAGACAAAAGCAAATTGAAGAAACTATTGTTTTAATAAGCGACGATTACAAAAGCCCACGAGGGGTCCTTACACAGAAACAAAGAAGCAAAAAACAACAGCTAATGAGCCTAAACTACTTTCGAGGGCACATCCTCGGACACGACATTTGCGAAAGTCGTTGCCTCGAGGATCCCATGTCTATCTTTAGAGCAATATCTTTGAGAGACTCCTCCGAGACAGCTACAGCCTATCAAGAGCAAAAACTTTTAACAAGCAGGGAAAATTGTGGCTTGGTGAAAAATTTGGCGAGTATGGGTCTCGTCAGCACTACTATTGTGAAGCCACTTCTTGAGACATTGCACCGGTGTGGAATGCAAAAGTTAGTAGATAATGCCACTCACTCCATGGAAAGCAAAAGGAATGAGGAGCCACACCTGGTTGAAGTTAATAGAGATGAGCATCGGTTCACGGTCCACATATCCTCTGATACAGAGATAATTTGAAGCCCCTATCTCATTATTTCGGGCCAACAACAACAACAACAACAAACCATCTCAGTGGGGAAAAGCTCTGAAAAAGAGCCATGGTACAACTAGCAAAACCACTGCCGTATGACCTTACCGTCACAGGCTTGAACCATGGAAATTAGAGTTTGGATGAGGATGAAGAGAAGAAAAGGGTTAAATGCTGTTAAAGAATGACTGGGTGAAATTTTTGTTCAAGTAACCACCCATATTAGAAAGGTAGTAACTTAACCGACGGTACAATCAATGCCTTTGAGAAACGTATCGACAAGTGCAATCAATGCTTTTTGGGAAGCGGATTGGCGGCGATATCACCGTTTTTTAGGAAAATAAACCGACACTGTATTAAACGTTTCTGGGAAGATAAACTGATGGGATGTTACAGTCATCATGAAAGCTTACTTCATAAGCATGACGCCATCGTAAGAGGCTTGAGGAAGTCAATATCAAAGTCGTTTCATATCATTCTATTCTAAGAAACGCGGGGACTATCTATGTACCGCTAAAATCGAAGAGTCCGATTTTACGATCGTTGTGGCATTCCATAACCCGTCTTCAGAAGGCTCGAGGCACAGCTCGAGGTTCGACCCCAAGGGTTCCCTATGCTCAACCTCGGGGCAGTGCAGATCGGCAGCTATCGTGGCTAAGCGGGGGATTCCCTAGGCACATGAGTAGGTTTGACCAGGTCTACAAGGATGGTACAAGTCTGTACCATGACATTAAATAGCTGTACCACCTGTAAATATTTGTAATAAATGAATATGTACCATATTGGGATTCTCCCTCCTATATAAAGGGGACCCTTGTCATTTTGGAGGGGCATGATTTTGAATACAAGAACAAGAACATTCTCTACTCTCTAACTTAAACATATTCTCCCTTGATTTTATTGCTTATATCTATTACATTGTTTACATTTATTGCGTTTCCTTGATTGTTCTTCATTTATTGCTCATCATTGATCATAAAGAGCCATCACCAAGGACCTTAGAACTGTTAGTCCTTCATCGGCCACTCCAGTGGAGCTCGTTAGCTTGACCTCGAGGCACACCATAGGATAGCTCGAGACCCCGATTCTCTTCCACTCGCTTTGCACAACATACTATCCCCAAGCCCTTATCTTATTTTCTAGTTTCATACTTAGGATCTATTGTCTAACAACTAGCATAAAAATAAACCATGTATTTTTAGAACCACAAAATCAAATCTAATTGTAATTACCATTTTCAAGGTAAACATATGCTCCAACATATACAAATACCTCGACAACTCCTTATTTGAATTGCTCGAATTCCCTCTTATCATTGGAATTGCTATCTCTTTAGATATCCACAGTTTCATGTAGCTCACTTTAACCCAGTGTTGCTTTTGTATGTCCTATATTATCATTTGGGATGTAAACTTTTTTTGGATTTACATACTTGTCCTTGACTATACTAGCAATTACACCCGAAGTACTTTATCGTTGTGATAAGTATCTTTCACCATAGCCGCATGTGTGATTATTATTGTAACTTCTCACTTTCAATATGTTTTCCTTGTATACGGCAAAAGATTTGAAACTCCAAGCACAATTGTCATCCACAGACATAAAGTGATACCTGAGATTAAAGATCATTCAACTTCTAAATAAACTTCTATACAAAAACATAACTAGATTTATACTAATTTTAATACCTCTTTACAAATATCTACTACTGTATACATATTTATACAAATATCTACTACTATTGTTTAACATATTATCTATTATACCATTATCGGTGTTTTCAATAAATTCGATATCAGAAATAATCTAAATGCTATCAATTGTGGATGCATCTTCAATATCATTTACACACTGTATTTCTCTATGCAACTGAAACTTGTAGCAACCAAATAACTGGAACTTGTAGCAACCAAACAATTATTATAAATCTCTTTCACAGTCACATACAAAGGGTACACAGTGAAATTCAAGTTTTTCTTCTTTAATCCAATATACACCCAAACACCAGTATCGTTATAAATTACGATCGGTGAAAAACCATCCTTTGGGAGAAATGTAATCTCTAATGTATTTAACTCAAAATCAATTGCTTCAACTAAATTGTTGTAGCTGAATGTAGACTCGATTATTACACAATCGCCAGCGGAATTGACAAATTTATTGTCATCCCATTCATCACTATGAAGAACGTAAACTGGATAAAGCTCCATCGCTGAAATCAAAATTGCAGCATAAAAGGGATGAAAATCGCACTGATTGTAGAAAAAAATTAATTTTTGTGTTTGATTTGCTGTTAATTCGAGATGAAGAAGAATTTATAGGTTTTTGGAGTTGCATTGAGTGTGAAACCGCGTTTTATGGATTTGGGAGAAGAATAGAAAGAATGAGAGAAAATCTCGCTGAAAGAGAGAAAATCCCGCTTCTGAACCCTGAAAAATTGAAACAACGCCCTTTTTTCGGATATGGGCTTGTTATTTTTGGGCTAGTTAGTTGTAAATTGAAATATGGGATATAAAATTGAAAAATGTAATGAACCCGACCAGTCGTTTTGAGTCCTAGCGTGTCGTTCAGTGGTTTGAGGCCCTGAACAGCTTCACTTAAGGTATTAGGACTTATACGCGTGGTCGAAATTGAATTCCGAGAAGTTCGGGGTTGATTTGGAAAGAAAATTCTCATTTCAAAAGCTTTAAGTTGGCAGAATTGACTAAGTTTGGATTTTTGAGTAAACGACCTCGGAATCGGGAATGAAGGTTCCAGCAGGTTAGTATGATTATTTTGGACTTGGGTGTATGTCCGTATCGGGTTTTGGATGACCCGAGAGTGTTTCGGCGCATATTATGTAAGTTAGCATTATTTCATAAGTTTGGGTTGAAGTGCATTTAAGTGTTAACAATGTCTGTTTCGGATTCCGAGTTTGGAAATAGCTCCGTATGGTGATTCTGGTTTTGGGAGCGCGATCGGAAAGTGGATTTGGAGGTTTGTGGTCATTTTGGAGTCATTTGGCGAAAGTTAGAAATTTGAAGGTTTTTGAGAAGTCTGACTGAAAGTGGAGTTTTTGATATCGGAGTCGGATGCCGATTCCGGAAGTTGGAGTAGGTCCTATGACTTGTGTACAAAATTTGAGGTCAATCGGAGGTGATTTGATAGGTTTCGGCATCGAATGAAGAAGTTCGAAGTTCTAAAGTTCATCAAGTTTGACATGTAGTGTGATTTGTGATTTTAGCATTGTTTGATGTGATTTGATGCCTCGAGCAGGTCTGCGTTATGCTATGGGTTTGGACAGGGTCCCGGGGGCCTCGGGTGGATTCCAGATGGTTAACTGATCAATTTTGAAATTTGAAGAAGAAGTGAAGCAACTGCCTTCTGGTGTAACCGCACCTGCGAGGCTTGGACTGCAGGTGCGGAGCCGCAGATGCGATTTTGGGCTGGAAGTGCAGAGACCGCAGATGCGGTCATCTCGCCGCGGAAGAGGGACCGCACTTACAGTAGGGGGAGCGCAGAAGCGGAAAGGGGGCAGCTTGAGGAAGACCGCAGAAGCGGTGGCGAGGCCGCACTTGCGGAACCGAAGAAGCGGTCAAGTGACCGCAGGTGCGAAAAGGCTGGAGGCAATGAAGTTTGTTTAAAATCAGGGTTTGGCTCATTTTCACTTCATTTCTTTCATGGGAGCCATTTTTGGAGCAACTTGGGAGTGCCATTTTCACCACCAAGCATGAGGTAAGTGGTTTATACTAGTTTGAATTAAATACATCGATTATGTATATGTTTAAAATGGAAATTAGTGGAAAAATTGCGATTTTGAGGAAAACCTAAAAAATTTGTATTCTTGGATTTTGACCACGATTTTGGACATGAAATTGAGAGTAAATTATATTTTTGAGTTCGTGAGGTTATGGGTAAACTTTACCTTCGAAAAATTTTGGAATCCGGGCACGTGGGCCCGAGGGTGATTTTTACTGACTTTTCGATCGGGGTTAGAAATTATTATAAATTGGATTATAATGAGTATTCGAGCGTATATTAATGGGTTTGCATAAGTATTGGCTAGTTTTGGAGCATTGTGCATCGGTTTGAGTCGTCGGAATGACTTGGAAGCCGGTTATGGTGCTTCGGAGCAAGGTGAGTCTCCTTTCTAACCTTGTAAGAGGGAATTAACCCCATAGGTGAAATAACTAAGTACGTGCTTCTATTTGAGGGTGTTACGTACGCACGAGATGACGAGAGTCCATACGTAGCTACTAACTATGCCTATGTTCGAGTAGTTTTAGGCTTACATCATGCCTTGATTGATATTGTTGTTAATTTATGTTTATTATTGTGTGAGAAGAAACAAGATTAAGGTTGCCTAATAATTTGGTTGAAAGAAATTTGAATTGAGGAATTTGAGATTTTAAGAGTTTCCATTAAACTTCGTATTTTCGAAAAGAAATGATAATATTATAATAATTTAAGAAATCTATAATTGACCACGTCGAATGTATGATTCGCGAGCGGGAAAGTTCCTTAAATTATATTTGACAGCGTCGCACGTATGATCCGCGAGCGGGGTATTACCTTTTACTACTCTCATGGGAGCGGGCCGATCGCCTCGTCAGGTTAATAGATGCATCTATGGTTCGCGCAATTCGACCATCTGGCAATGCGCAATTTACTTTTATGTTGGATTGGTCTGTACAGCTCGGCATTTTCTATATATATATTTATATATATATATATATATATATATATATATATTATCCTCATGGAATCGTGTGTGACATTGGGCTAGAAGCCAGTGAATCTGAGGGATTATTCCCTGATTTGAATTAGGATAATTTCCTTGATGAAATCCACTATAATTATACATATATGCTCCGGTTAGGGAGGAAACTAGCTAGCCGAAGATTTGAGTAAAATTAAAAAGAAGGGGATGGTGCCATATGTTTTCTACATGCTTACTTCATATATTTGCCCTATTTCATACTTATCCACTTCTTTACTGTATTTGATATTATTGGACCACTAGTAAGTGTCGAAGTCGACCTCTCATCACTACTTCTTCGAGGTTAGACGGGATACTTACTGGAACGCGTTATTTTCGTACTCATGCTACACTTGCTATGCATTTTTGTTGCAGATGCACATTTATCTCTAATGGTCTAATGGGCGTAGCAGCATGGTTGATACGAAGACTTAGGTGAGTTGCACCTTTCGAGACGACTCGCAGCCAGCAGTCTCTTCAAATTATTGTATTGTATTTTCCTTTCTGTTCAATTTGTATTCCGGACAGTTATTGTATTACATCTTGTTTTTCCTAGAATACGCTCATGTACTTGTGATACCGGGTGGTGGGATGATTTCGGGATTATTCAGTAGGTAAATTTTGCAAAGACATCATTATTTATTCAGTGAAGTTTATGATTTAATGTTTAATGTTTAAAAGAAATAATTTCAAAAATATTAAAAACGAGAATTTACTAGTTATATGGTGTTGGTTTGTCTGGCAGTGGTGTCCGGCGCTATCACGATCCTTAGTGATTTTGGATCGTGATAAAAAATAGGGAGCCCGGTTAGTTTTATGAATTCCGTGAACAAACTTTAAGAAGGACATTTATATTACGTTGAAGTGAATATTATCTGTAAAAATAGCACGGGCTAGTCAGTTTTCGGACTGGTCATTCAAAAATAGCTAGCGTTTGCAAAGTCATTGAAAAATAGCAACTATTTTGCTACAACACGGAAAGTTCTAGCATAATATACTGGAGATCGGTGCACTTGTGTATGAACTTCCAGCATATTGTGCTGGAACTCCAACACGCGAAAAGTTCTAATATAATATACTGGAGATTGGAGCACCGGTGCTCCAATCTCCAGTATATTATGCTGGACCGGTATATTATACTGGAACTTCAGTATATTGTACTGGAGTATTTTTCCGGATTTTGAACAGTATTTTCGTTCAAATTTATCTTTACATAAAAAGTGGCTAAATTTCAATTATTTTTGGAACTGTGGCTATTTTTGAATGACCACTTGTCAATCTGGCTATTTTTTTTAATTTCTCCTGAATTATTTGAGATGGTTCACTTGGTGTGGGCAAGGCCCAACGAGCGGTTGTAATTGGTAAAAATAGCACGGTATAGCCAGTTTTCGGACTGGTCAATCAAAAATAGCCATCGTTTACCAAGTCAATGAAAAATAGCCACGTTTTGCTGCAATAGAGACCGGTCTAGCATAATATACTGGAGTTCGGTGCACTTGTGTATGAACTCCAGCATATTATGCTGGACCGGTATACTTTGCTGGGTCCAGTATAATATACTGGAGACTGGAGCACTGGTGCTCCAAACTCCAGTATATTATACTGAACCATTATACTTGCTGGAACTCCAGTATATTATGCTGGAGTTCTAGTGTACTTATGCTGGAACTCCATCATATTATGCTGGAGTTCCAGCATACTATCCTGGAACTCCAGTATAATATGCTGGAGCTCAAGTATACTTATGCTGGAACTCCAGCATAATATACTGGAGTATTTTCCGGGTTTTGAACATTGTTTTCGCTCAGATTTATCTTTACATAAAAAGTGGCTAAATTTCAATTACTTTTGAAATTGGGCTATTTTTGAACGACCAGTTGTAAATATGGCTATTTTTAAAAATCTCCCGGATTGTCCATATTTAGGGTCTTTTTTTTTTTGTTGTTGCTAATATCCATATTTAGGGTCATGACAACGGATGTGTTTGGTATGAAGGAAAATATTTTCCGAAAAATATTTTTTAATTTTTTCATGTTTAGTTTGCTTAAATGTTTTGAAAAATATTTTTCTGCTGAACTCTTTTTCCTCCAAATGAAGAAAAATGCTTTCCCTATCAAGAGAAGGGAAAATATTTTTCAAAACTCTTTTTCAACCTTTCCACTCCTCCTCCCACACCTACCCACCGCCATCCCCACCCCACCCCACCCCAAAACCCCACCCCAACCCCACCTTCGCTTCCCAATCCCACCCTAAATAGAAATATTATTAGTAGTAATTTTTTTCATGTTAGAGATTAGAGTACTTTTTTTTTTCAATTCAACAAACAAGTGTTTTCTTTTCACCATAAAAAAAGTATATTTTTTTATTTTAACAAAAAAGCTACTTTCTTTTCACGATGTATTAAAAGTATTTTCTTTATTTCAATAAAATAATATAGTAAAAAGTATTCTCTTTTATTTCAATAAAATGAGTATTTTCTTTTCATGATGTAGAAAAAGTTTTTTTTTTCATTTCATCAAAATGAGTACTTTATTTTCATGTTATATAAAGAGTAATTTTTTTCAACACAAAAAGTAGTATCTTCTTTATTTATGGAGCACAAATTTTAATATTATTTTTGCGTAAAAAAGTAAAGCAACACATTAGTTCCTTTGGGTTTGTATGAATTTTTAGAAGAATAATTAATTATTCAAAGGAAATAGAGCCCTAAAAATATTGGGTATTTGGGAGGGGAAGCACATGAAACATGGGGACTTGGGGGGAGGGGAAGGGGTGAGGAGAGTATCATAAAAAATTATTTTTCTAAAAAATATTTTATACTCTCTAACCAAACACTAAAAAATATTTTTTGGATAAAATTTTCACCCACCAACCAAACAAAAGAAAATAAATGATAAAATAACTTATTTTTCATGAAATATTTTATAAGAAAATATTTTCCATGGAAAACATTGTCCTTCTTACCAAACAAACCCAACATCTTTCATTATTCTCCACAAAGTCCCATTAAATAAACTTTGATTAGTATTTTAAACAATATTTTTCCTTCATTTTGATCTGAAGAAAATTACTAAGTTAGGAGTAGTATTTTTCTGGGTTTTATGAATTATAATATTTTCTAAAATAATTAATCTAGTTTTCTTTAGCTCTGAAATTTGAGTACTTGGCAAATGAAAAGTGTCAAACAAATTGAGATAAATGAAGTATATAGTAGTACTCGAGGTGTAATTTTGTGCGCACATAAGATTATTTGTAGTTTAAAAACAATTCATCCATTCTCATGGCAGGTTAGAGGGTTGAAGTGGAAAAATGGTGAAAATTTGTCATGACCCGGACTTTTCACCCTCGAGAGTCATGATGGCATTTACTAATATAAGCTAGGCAAGCCAATTATTTTACCCTTTTTATTTTAATCCATTAACCATTATAATTTAACATTTATAAACAACGGAAATTATTAGAGCGGAAGAATGAAAATTTAACACTTTAGCTAATATCAATACAAAACCATAACATAAACTACCCAGAACTGGTGTCACAATCTCACGGACTATCTAAGAAAACTACAAATAAAGTCTGAACAAGAAAGTACATGTATGTATCTGAAATAGTAAAGAACAAATGAAAACTAGATAGGGAGGGGACGCCAAGGCCTGCGGACGCCTGCAGGACTACCTCGGGTCTCCTGAGGGACTGAAGGCAGCAACCCCAAGCTAAGGTCCGTATGCTCCAGTATCGGGATCTGCACAAAAGAGTCCAGAGTGTAGTATCACCACAACCGACCCTATGTGCTGGTAAGTGTCGAGCCTAACCTCGGGGAAGTGGTGACGAGGCTAGGACACAACAACCAATAACCTGCAGCTAAACAGTATCTAACAGAATAACAGTAATAAAAGTAATTTAGAAGTAACGGGGAAAGGGTACCATGCTACGGGGAAGAATACCAACATAATGAGTCACAGTAGTAGTGGAATAAGTCAATCAAGGTACTTGAACCAAAGCAGCAAGAAGTCAAAATAAACAGGCAATAAGTGCACGGCATCACCCTTCGTGATTTTACTCTCAATCCTCACCAATGCAATCAAATAATAAAAATGTGCACGGCATCACCCTTCGTGCTTTATCTCTCTTCCTCACCATATAAGTATTAGAAATGTGCACGGCATCACGCTTCGTGTTTAATCTCTCTTCCTCACCATATGCATCAATATCAATAAAAATGTATACGGCATCACCCTTTGTGCTTTATCACTCTTTCCTCACCAAATGCATAAATATGAATGTGCACGGCATCACCCTTCGTGTTTTATAAATCTTTCCTCATCCAAACAATAGCAACAATAATATCCCGGCAAGGGAATCAAGAACAAGAATGAACACATCCCGGCAAGGGAATCAACAGTAAACAAATAAGTACGTCCCGGCAAGGGAATCAGCTATAACCAAACTTGTACCAATACTTAACTTCTGTAACGACCCGACCAGTCGTTTGCCTTTTTAGAACCCCATTCCCCCAAATAAAACTCTCCGTACTCGCTTTAACTAATTTACGACCTGCGGGGATGGTTGGTTCGGGATTTAGAAGAGCTTGGATTGAAATATGCACATTTGACTCTTTAAGACTTTCTTAAAAGGCTAAGTTTGACTTTGGTGAACATTTTGGGCACGGGCTCGGATTCGTGTTTTGACGGTTCCGGAGGGTCCGCGGGAAAATATGGGACCTGGGCGTATGTCCGGAATCGAATTAGGAGGTCCCTAACCCGAGTAATGAATTTTTATTAGAAATTGTTAATCGGAAATATTATGGATTTAAAGAAACTAACTAATGATTGATTTCATGGGTATCAGTCTTGTATGTTGGTTCCGAAACCCGGTACAAGTCCGAAATATCATTTAAGACCTACCCGCAAAATTTGGTGTCAATCCGAGTAGTTTAAGGGCGTTTTGGCCCGTTGGAGGAAAAATTAGAACTTGAAGTTCATAAGTTTGATTCATTTGGTTTTAGGGGGTGATTCCTAGATTTAGCGTTGTTTCGGGTGTTCCGAAGGTTCGAGTAGGTCCGTCTCATGATTTCAGACTTGACGGTATGTTCGGGCGGGACCCGGGAGCCCCAAGCGTCAATCGGACGAGGCTCGAGTGAAGTGAAATTTATTGAGAAGAGCTGAAGTTTGCTGCTTCTGTCATAACCACACCTGCGGTTGGTGGACGGCAGGTGCGAGACCGTAGAAGCGGTCCCTTCATCGCAGAAGCGGCCTAGGGCAGCCAGGCCAGGAACCGCAGAAGCGGCTCCCAAGCCGCAGAAGCGGCTCCGCAGATGCGGCCTAAAGACCGCAGAAGAGGTCCCGGCTCCTTCGCCCCATTTCGCAGATGCGATATATTTCTCGCAGATACTGTCCCCTAGCCGCAGATGCGGAAATCGCTGAAGCAGTGAGGTTCATTAAATACGGGTTCCAAACCAAGTTTTGACACTTTTCACTCCTCCATTGGCGATTTTAGAGCTCTTGAGAGAAAACATTCACCAAGCATCTTGAGGTAAGTTAGTCCTACCCATTTCTAGTTTATTACTTATGTCTTGGGTAGATTAAACACTAGTATTAAGGTGAAATCATGAGGTTAGAGCAAAAACCCAAGGTTTTAATAAAAGTTGGATTTAACAACGAAATGTGTTATGGAATAAATTAGAAATCATATATTATTGATCCTTAGGATGTAGAGAACAACTTCCTTCGAAAAATCTCGGAATTCGGGCACGTGGGCCCGGGGTCGGATTTTAGGAAACTTGTGTTAAGGGTTAGAAAAATTGCTTAAATAGCTAGAATTCAATCTTGTGAGTCTATGTTGACTAGTTCTTAATTCGTTTAACTAGTTTTGGATCGTTCGGCTCCGAATTGAGGGCTTGGACTCGTTCTTTGCATTGGAAGTGCACTTTGGAGCGAGGTGAGTCTCCTTTCTAACCTTGTAAGAGGGAATTGTCCCCATAGGTATAATAATTGAATTAATTGCCATTATATGCGGGCGCTACGTACGTACTAGGTGACGAGAGTCCGTGCGTAGCGGCTATTATGTTAAGTCCGGGTAGTCTAGGAACCATAAGCATGCTCTACCTGATATTCTTGTAATTTGATGATAAATTCGGATTCGTATAAACTATTTTGATTAAGGTAAATGAGACTAGTGAAGGAACCTTATCCTGTTTGGTCTTTTAAAAGAGAATATTGGGTATTCCTGTGAATAACCACTCCTTAGATATACTTTATTGTTTTCTTGTTGATGAGCTTATTTATATTAGACAGCGTCGCATGGGTGATTTGCGAGAGGGGTAATAGATGCATCTATAGTTCGAGCCGTTCGACCCTCAGCAGTGCACAAATTTACTTTTATGTTGGATCGGGCCGTACGTCCCACGGTGTTACTTGCACATGTTTTGCTTAGCATTTCTCTGAGGACTGAATTTCATATCTGCTTGAAATATAGGTTAATATCCATGATAATACTTGGGAAAGAACTGTTATTCCATGATTTTTTAAAAATGATAATAACTTGTGCTATCCATGCTAATTATAAATTCTTCTCATATTATTTGACCTAGTAAGTGTCAAGTCGATCTCTCGTATCTACTTCTTTGAGATTAGACGGGATACTTACTGGGTACATATTATTTATTTACTCATACTACACTTCTGTACTTAATTGTGTAGGATCTGAGGCAGGTGTATCTGGCTATCAGTCTGGTGCGTATCCCTCAGCGGACCCGAGACTTGGTACGGTGAGTTGCTTCCCTTCCATGCCGTTCAGCAGCCTGAAGAAGTCTTTCTTATGTATTTTGCTGTCTACTCTGTTTCGGACAGTAGGATAGGGTGATTCTTTTGTATATTCTACTAGTTGCCCGCAGCTTGTGACACCAGGTCTTGGCACACACATTAGTAGACTATATTATTTTGGGGTTGTATGATTATCATGACTATATTAATCGTTTTTGATTTTATTTCACCTTAAAGAATTATTCCAACTATTTCGAGGTAAAGGTAAATGAAAGTTTAGTTAGTAGTTTTCCGCGTTGGCTTGCCCGGCAAATGGTGTTGGGCGCCATCACGACCTATTCTCAGAAATGGATCATGACAACATGGTATCAGAGCACTAGGTTCACGTAGGTCTCACAAGTCATGGGCAAACCTAATAGAGTCTTGTAGATCGGTACAGAGACGTCTGTATTTATCTTCGAGAGGCTATAGGGTATTAGGAAGAACTACTCTTTATTCATTACTATCATACAGTGGTTAGTATACAAAATTTCCCTCTTCTACTCTCTCACAGATGGTGAGGACACGCACGGCTGATGTTCCAGACCCGGGCAGAGCTGCTCCCCTCGTTGCTCGAGGCCAAGGCAGAGGCCGGGGGAGGGCACCGGCCCGTGGCAAGGGAAGAGGGTGTCCCAGAATTATCCCAGTAGTACCACCAGCAAATCTTGTGGGAGATCCTATTATCGAGGAGCAGGGCGAGGTGCCCGCAGCTGAGCCCACCCCGACAGACTTTATGACAGCACCGAGATTTCAGGAGGTTATGGGCCGTATGCTTCAGTTCATGGATTCTATGACTCAGGCTGGTTTATTTCCAGCAGATCCAGCTACCTCAAAGGCAGGAGGGGGAGCACAGACCCCTACTGCTCAGGCTCTTGGACATGCAGCTGCAATGTATCAGACTCCGGGTGCACTAGCCGCAGATGGGGGCCAGCCAGTTGCTGCAGTGGCGCCCCAGCTCAGACCAGCTGCGGACGGTGATCTGCAGAAGTTATTGGATAGATGGACTAGGCTTCACCCCCCTATCTTCGGGGGTGAGCGACATGAGAATGACCAGGACTTCATCGACAGGTGCAGGGACAGACTGCACAACATGAGGATATTGGAGTCACATGGAGTTGACTTCACTACTTTTCAGCTGAAGGGCAGGACCCGTAGATGGTGGCAGTCCTATGTTCTTGGCAGGCCAGCAGGTTCTCCTCCCCTCACTTGGGGTCAGTTCACACAGCTATTCTTGGACAAGTATATCCCACCCTCTGAGAGGGAAGAGCTGCGATATCAGTTTGAGAATCTTGAGCAGGGTCAGATGTCCGTGACCGACTATGAGGCGAGGTTTTCTGAGTTGTCCCGCCTTGCACTCATGATACTTCCCACAGATACAGAGAGAGTGCGGAGGTTTGTTGCAGGGTTGCACCCCGGTATTCGAGCTAGCATGGCCTGAGAGGTAGAGATGGGTACTGAGTATCAGCTAGTAGTGGAGATTGCTCGCAGGATTGAGGGTTATCGCCAGAGGAGTAGAGAGAAGTTTCAGCAGGACGAGAGGGTCCGGCTTTCTGGAGAGTTTAGAGGTGCCCCAGCCAGGGGTAGGGGGCACACGGGGAGGGGTCAGTCTAGCAGGCCCTCGTATTCAGCACCACCACCTCCCTGAGGTGCTCCAGCGAGGCCTTATTTCAGTGCGATGCCGGAGGGCTCTTACCGTCTGCCACCTAGTCAGGGTTCTTCCAGCGGGTATTCTGGTTATCAGGGTTCTCCCAATGCTTACTTCAGTGCCATGCTAGAGAGTTCTTATCGCCCACCAGCCATTCAGGGTCCTTCCGATGGATATTCGGGACAGCAGGCTCAAACTTCAGGGCAGCACGCAATGGCGCTGAGGGGCTGCTACGAGTGTGGAGATCCGGGTCACATAAGAGGACCTGCCCCAGACTTAGGGGCAAGGCAGTACAGCAGGGTCAACAGCCTATAGTTTCAGCACCAGCTGCCCCGCCACCTAGAGGTGGAGGGCAGATCGATAGGGGTCGTCCTAGAGGTGGAGGCCAGACAGGGAGAGGTCAGCCAGCTACTGCTCATCTAGGCGGAGGCCAGCCGGCCGGCGCTCCAGCCAGATTCTATGCTCTTCAAGCTAGGCCAGATGCATTGGCCTCAGATGTCGTCATCACAGGTATTATTTTCGTCTGCGGTAGAGATGCTTCGGTATTATTTGATCCAGGGTCCACCTATTCATATGTATCATCTCTGTTTGCTCGTTTTCTAGTTATTCCTCCTGCACCTTTGGGCACTTCTGTTCATGTGTCCACTCTTGTGGGCGATTCCGTGGTTGTAAACCGGATCTACCGGTCCTGTGTGGTTACATTCTGTGGTTTTGAGACTAGAGCAGATCTTCTGTTGCTTGACATGATCGACTTTGAGGTCATCCTGGGCATGGATTGGTTATCTCCATATCACGACGTTCTAGATTGCCATGCCAAGACTATTTCACTAGTGATGCCACGGTTGCCGAGGTTGGAGTGGAAGGGTTCCACAGTTGATACCCCTAGTCGGGTTATTACTTTCTTGAAGGCACGACATATGGTCGAGAAGGGATGTTTGGCGTACCTAGCTTGTGTTCGAGACACCACCGCAGAGTCTCCGATGATTGAGTCAGTTCCAGTAGTTCGAGAGTTCGCCGATGTGTTTCCTTCTGATCTTCCTAGCATGCCAGCGGATCGTGTTATTGATTTCTGTATTGATTTGGCTCCAGGCACCCAGCCTATATCCATCCCACCGTACCATATGGCTCCAAAGGAATTGAGGAAGTTGAAGGAGCAGCTTGAGGAGTTGTTGGCAAAAGGGTTTATTAGACCTAGTGTATCGCCTTGGGGTGCGCCGGTGTTATTTGCGAAGAAGAAGGATGGGACTATGCGGATGTGCATTGATTATCGCCAGTTGAAAAAAGTCACCATCAAGAACAAGTACCCGTTGCCTCGTATCGATGACTTGTTCGACCAGTTGCAGGGTGCGGGGGAGTTTTCTAAGATAGGCTTGAGGTCAGGGCACCATCAGCTGAAGATTCGGTACTCGGATGTTTCGAAGACTGCATTCCGGACTAGATATGGCCATTATGAGTTTTTGGTGATGTCCTTTGGCTTACCTAATGCCCCAACAGCATTTATGGATTTGATGAACAGGGTGTTCAGGCCTTATATTGATTCCTTCATCATCGTCTTTATTGACGACATCTTGATATACTCACATAGCCTGGGGGAGCATGAGCAGCATCTGAGAGTAGTACTCCAGACCTTGCGAGAGCAGAAGCTATATGCTAAGTTCTCCAAGTGTGAGTTTTGGCTAGAGTCAGTGGCATTCTTGGTACATATTGTGTCAGGAGAGGGTATTAAGGTAGATCCCAAGAAGATTGAGGCAATTCAGAGTTGGCCACGCCCTACTTCAGTGACCGAGATCAGGAGTTTCCTGGGGTTAGCAGGTTATTACAGGCGATTCGTGCAGGGCTTTTCATCTATTGCATCACCTCTGACTAGATTGACCCAGAAGGGTGCTCCTTTCCATTGGTCCGATGATTGCGAGGCGAGCTTCTAGAAGCTCAAGACAACCTTGACTACAACACCAGTTCTTGTGTTGCCTTCCGGTTTAGGGATGCATACAGTGTATTGCGACACTTCGCGCATTGGCTTGGGTTGTGTATTGATGCAGGAGGGGCGAGTTATTGCATATGCCTCCCGTCAGTTGAAGATTCATGAGAAAAATTATCTTGTGCACGATCTGGAGTTGGCGGCAATTGTTCATGCTCTTAAGATATGGAGGCACTACCTGTATGGGCGTCATGCGAGGTTTATGCTGATCATCGTAGCTTGCAGCATTTGTTTAAGCAGAGGGATCTTAATTTGAGGCAGCGCAGATGGCTTGAGTTACTGAAGGATTATGATATCACCATTCTTTATCATCCGGGCAAGGCGAACGTGGTCGCGGATGCCTTAAGCAGGAAGGCAGAGAGTATGGGTAGCTTGGCATTCATTCCACCAGAGGAGAGGCCACTAGCTTGGGACATTCAGTCCTTGGCTAACAGACTAGTGAGGTTGGACATTTCGGAGCCCAGTCGGGTTCTTGCATGTATGGTTGCTCAGTCTTCGCTATTGGGGGAGATAAAAGCCCGACAGTTCGATGATCCACATCTGGCGGTTCTCAGAGAGACGGTGCTTCAAGGAGGTGCGAAGGAGGTCTCTATTGGCGAGCATGGTGTTTTTTGGCTCCAGGGTCGTCTATGTGTTCCTAATGTTGATGGTCTGAGGGAGAGGATACTAGAGGAGGCACACAGTTCGAGGTATTCCATCCACCAGGGGCTACGAAGATGTATCGTGACTTGAGGAAACATTATTGGTGGCGGAGGATGAAGAAAGACATAGTGGAGTATGTGGCTAGGTGTTTGAATTTCCAGCAGGTCAAGTATGAACATCAAATGCCGGGTGGCCTACTTCAGCAGATGCCTATACCAGAGTGGAAGTGGGAGCGCATTACCATGGATTTCGTAGTTGGGTTGCCGCGGACTTTGCGAAAGTTTGATTTAGTATGGGTCATCGTTGATAGGTTGACCAAGTGGGCCAACTTTATTCCAGTAGCGACTACTTATACAGCAGAGAGGTATGCTCAGATTTATATTCGGGAGATAGTCCGGTTGCACGGTGTGCCTGTTTCCATTATATCAGACAGGGTCCCTCAGTTCACTTCCCATTTCTGGAGAGCCGTTAAGAGTGAGTTGGGGACCCGTGTAGAGCTTAGCACAGCATTCCATCCTCAGACCAACGGACAGTCCGAGCGAACGATTCAGATTCTGGAGGATATGCTTAGAGCCTGTGTGATTGACTTTGGAGGGCAGTGGGACCAGTTCTTGCCCTTGGCGGAGTTTGCATACAACAACAGCTATTAGTCCAGCATAGAGATGGCTCCATACGAGGCTTTATATGGTCGCCGTTGTCGTTCTCCTATCGGGTGGTTCGAGCCTGGCGAGGCTAAGTTATATGGTACAGATTTGGTACAGGATGCCTTGGATA
>NW_017673689.1:109025-119746 GCF_001879085.1 Nicotiana attenuata
TTATTGAAGTTTGAAGTATTGGAATGTATAAATATAATTACGGCGAGGTATTGAAAACACTGTAGGTTCCAACATAAAGGATAACAACAATAAAGGAATTTAAACAGTTAAAACACTTGAATTGATAACAACAAATAAATACAGCAACAGAAAATGCACGGCATCACCCTTCGGGCTTTAACTCTCAATCCTCACCATGCAATCAATAATAGAAATGTGCATGGCATCATCCTTCGTGCTTTATCACTCTTCCTCACCATATGAATAATATAAATGTACACGGCATCACCCTTCGTGCTTTATCTCTCTTTCCTCACCATATGAATAATATAAATGTGCACGGCATCACCCTTCGTGCTTTATCTCTCTTTCCTCACCATATGCATCAATATAAATGTAAATGTGCACGGCATCACCCTTCGTGCTTTTTCCTCACCATATGAATAAATATAAATGTGAATGTGCACGGCATCATCCTTCGTGCTTTATCTCACTTTCCTCACCCAAACAATAGAAACAACAACATCCCGACAAGGGAATCAATCAATAGAAACAATACATCCCGGCAAGGGAATCAACAATAGAAACAATAATATTTCGGTAAGGAAACCAACAATAGAAACAATAACATCCTGGCAAGGGAATCAATAATAGAAACAATAACATCCCGGCAAGGGAATCAATAATTGAAACAATAACATCCCGGCAAGGGAATCAACAATAGAAAATAAGGGTCACGGGAAAACCAAGAAGCACGATAACCTCAACAAAACAACAAGACATAATAAGCACGTGATAACTACACAGGTAACCACAATAATTGGACATGTAACATATTTGCACGAAGTCATAGAGGAAATCACAATCAAGAAGTATCAAAACAATAAGGAAGGCAATCACTTAAATTAAGGCAATTAGGGGTCAAGTAACACGTAGGAATTAGAGGAACGCTAACAACATCATATGGAGCATATAGAGACAATTTAAGCAATTATTAAACCCAATCATAACGGAATATTTTCCACATAATGAACATAAGGACCTAAGAACCCTAGAGCAAATTTCCCGCAAAGAAGTCAGAGCACACACTCGTCACCTCGCATGCACGGACTACACTTAGCATAGAAGACTCAAATCCTAAGGGGAAGTCCCCCACACAAGGTTAGGCAAGATACTTACCTCAAAGACGACAAACCGATACTCTAAAATGCACTTCTCAGGTGAAAAGACCTCCGGACGGCTCAAATCTAGCCAACTTACCTTCAAAGCACAAATAAAACACGTAAGAAACTATTCCGGATCATAAAGTCTCAATCTTTAACAAAATCCAAAAATCGGTCGAAAAGTCGACCCCCGGGCCCGTGCCTCGGAACCCGACAAGTTTTACAAAAATCGAATATCCATTCCAATATGAGTTTAACTATAACAAATTTATTAAATACTGATACCATTTGGCCCCTCAAATCATGATTTTTCATATTAGGAATTTTCTTCAAAAACCACATTTTCTCAACCCAAATCACAATTTAAATGATAAAAATGAAGACAAATTCATGGAATATAATCAATTCTAGGTGAAGAACACTTACCCAATCGTTCTGCTTGAAAATCCCACAAGGAATCGCCCGAAACCGAGCTCTAGAACTCCAAAAATGGTGAAAATGGCAAACTCTCGGAATAGTGTCACGACCCGGATTTTTCCCACCATCGGGCGTCGTGATGGCACCTACTAACAGAGCTAGGCCAGCCATACATTAAACATTCACTATCCAACCTCAACAATATAATATACTAACAACAGTTAAAGAAATGCGGAAGACTTTAAGTTTAACAAAAGATATAAAAATGCGGAAATTTGAAACACATCCCTACCCAAAATCTGGTGTCACTAGCTCACGGACTACTACTGAATACTACAACAAGTCGGAATGAAAGAAATGCACATGCCTGTTTCGATACAATGAAAACAAACTGAAATAAGGAAAGGGACTTCGGCCTGTGAACGCCAGCTAGGCTACCTCGAGAGTCCCTGGACTGAAGATAGCTCCCGGATAAGAATCCTACTGCTGCTGTCCAAAAGTTGCTCCTGGATTTGTGCACAAAGAAATGCACAGAGTGTAGCATCAGCACAACCGACCCCATGTGCTGGTAAGTGCCTGGCCTAACCCCGGCGAAGTAGTGACGAGGCTAGACAGGACTACCAAACCAACCTGTACAATTTTTATATACAAATATGCAACAAAAGGAAAGAAAATACCGGAACTAAACAGTTAAAAGGGGGGGGGACATGCTGTGGGAGAGTACAATTTGGATATAAAGTTCAACAACGTAATTAAGAAACATGGCACAACAATAATTATCAAAGAATAAGAAATTCAATAGTTGCACGGCATCACCCTTCGTGCTTTTACTCTCAATCTCACCCAAAGCAATCAAATAAAATGCACGGCATCACCCTTCGTGCTTTCCCTCGCATAGCTCTCATCTCACGGCACGGAATGACCCTTCGTGCAAATATAATCAAATCAGAGCACGGAATGTACCTTCGTGCATAAATAGTCAAAACATAGCACGGCATGACCCTTCGTGCAAATATAATCAAGAATAGCACAGAATGACCCTTCGTGCAAATATAATCAAGAATAGCACGGAATGACCCTTCGTGCAAATATAATCAAGAATAGCACGGAATGACCCTTCGTGCAATTTCACTCTTTCTCACCCAAATAACAGTCACAACCAAACGGGCAAGGGGAATAAACAAGTAATATGAACTGTCCCGGCAAGGGAATAACACAAATAACAACCAAGTCCCGGCAAGGAAACAATAACAATATCTTTCACAACCCGGCAAGGGCAATACTCACTGTAATCAAACCATCCCGGCAAGGGATTAATCACAACTCTTTTCAATACGTTCATCTCTTACTCAATGGTATTTAACACTCGAGCCAATGCTCCAAAATATTAATATTTCACAACTTATCCTCCGACTCTTCACATTTGCAGAAAAACATTTTTGTAGCTTAGAAGAGTTCCAAATTATCTCATAAACAAGTACAAACAAAGACCCACGGTCATGCTAGACTCCGGTGTATAGACACTCGTCACCACGCCTATACACCGTACTCGATCAATTAGCAAATAGCATTTATGATACTCTAATCCTATTCCCTCAAGCCAAAGTTAGATCAAACACTTACCTCGGTCCGAAAATAGCAATCAAGCCTCTAACACCGCCTTTCCTCTAGAATTCGACTCCGAAACAATGATATCTAGTCATAATTAATTTAATAATATCAAATGAGGCTCAACAACATAATCCCATAGCCTAGAAATGAATTTCCCACCATTCTTTCAAAAATAGCAAAATCCGACACCGGGCCCACATGGTCCAAACTCGAGGCTCGGACCAAATTCCAATCACCCATAACCCCACGAGTTCAAATATATAATTTGTTTCAAGATCCGACCCCAAATTGAGGTTGAATCGCCCAAAATTTTTTAAAACCTAACTCTACCCATTTCCCCCAATTTCTACCCTAAATTATATGTTTTAGGCTTAGGAATTCAACAAATATTGATGGAAAATGAAGAAAACGAGTTAAGATTTACTAACCCAAGAAGTTTTGGTGAAAGGGAGCTTCAATGGACGCCTAAAGACCTTGGAGAAGAAGGAGCTCGTGTGTTTTCATGAAATTCCCGTAACTACACTGTTCTGGAAATTAAAAATATAACTGGGCAAAATTGCCCTTCGCGTTCGCGAGGAGAGGGCCGCGTTCGCGAAGGGTAACTGGGCAGGTCAACGCGTTCGCGATTGGGAGGATGCGAACGCGAAGGAGAAACACTGGGGGAGGGGGGTCCAGGATTTGTTCTACGCGAACGCGTGAAAGCCCACGCGAACGCGCTGAAGAAAGCTGCAAGGCTACGCGTTCGCGAACAGTTGAATGCGAACGCAAAGAGGAAAATACTAGGGTCCCAAATTTGGCTTACGCGAACGCGTGATGTTGTACGTGATCGCGAAGAAGGAAATGACTGGGCACCTGTTGCAGACTTTTCTGCAACTTTTCTAAGTTTTAAAACCTCCCGAAACACCTTTGAAACACTCCCGAGCCCCTCGGGGCTCCCAACCAACCACACACACTAACTCGATATCATTCTACGAACTTGCTCGAGCGATCAAATCGCTAAAATAACATCAAAATCAAAGAATCAACCCCCAAAACTCATAATTTTCATTTCAAAGTTCATAAACCTTCAACTTTAGCTATTTAGGTCCGAAATGCGTCAAACGCCGTCCGATTTCGACCAAATTTCACAGGAAGCGCTTAACGCATATTTAAGACCTGTACCGGGCGTCGGAACCAAAATACGAGCCCGATACCTATATTTTCTAACTCATTTTCATTTCCATTTTTCCTTATCAATTTCAGAAAACAATTTATCAGAAAAATTCTTTTACCGGGGTTCTGGACCTCGGATTTCGACTCCGGGCACATGCCCGAGTCCCATATTTTCCTACAGACCTCCTGGGATTGTTACATCACGGGTCCGGGTCCGTTTACCCATAATGTTGACCAAAGTCAACTATATCAATATTAATATCATAATTCACCAAATTTTTCACAGAATTCATATATTTTAACATAAAAATTTTCCGGCTTCGCGCCCGGAGTGCACACGCAAATCGAGGCAACCAAAAGTGAGGTTTCCAAGGCCTCGGAAGCGCGGAAAAAGGGAGAACCACGGTGATGACCCTTTGGGTCGTCACATTCTCCACCTCTAAAACAACCGTTCGTCCTCGAACGGACAAAGAAAAAAGTACCTGAGTCAGGGAATAGATGAGGGTAACGGCTCCGCATATCAGACTCAGACTCCCAGGTCGATGCCTCAGGGGGCTGACCTCTCTACTGAACACGTACTGATGGAAAACTCTTCGACCTCAACTGTCGAATCTGCCGGTCTAAAATGGCTACCGGCTCCTCCTCGTAAGACAGATCCTTGTCCAACTGGACAGTGCTGAAATCTAACACATGGGATGGATCGCCGTGATACCTCCGAAGCACGGACACATGGAATACTGGATGCACGGCTGACAATCTGGGCGTCAAGGCAAGTCTGTAGGCCACCTCTCCCACACGATCGAGAATCTCAAATGGGCCAATGAACCTAGGGCTAAGCTTGCCCTTCTTCCCAAATCTCATCACGCCCTTCATAGGCGACACTCGGAGCAAGACCCGCTCACCAACCATGAAAGCTACATCTCGAACCTTACGATCCGCATAACTCTTTTGCCGCGACTGAGCCGAACGAAGCCTGTCCTGAATGATCTTGACCTTATCCAAGGCCTCCTGAACTAAATCTGTACCCAATAACCGAGCCTCTCCCGGCTCAAACCATCCGACTGGAGACCGACACCGCCTACCATACAATGCCTCATATGGAGCCATCTGAATGCTGGACTGGTAGCTGTTGTTGTAGGCGAACTCTGCTAAAGGTAAGAACTGGTCCCACGAGCCTCCGAAATCAATGACGCAGGCTCGGAGCATATCCTCCAATATCTGAATAGTCCTCTCGGACTGGCCGTTCGTCTGAGGATGGAACGCTGTGCTCAACTGAACCTGGGTGCCCAACTCCTGCTGAACTGCCCTCCAGAAGCGCGAGGTAAACTGCGTACCCCGATCCGAAATAATAGATACCGGCACCCCATGAAGGCGAACAATCTCTCGGATGTAGATCTCAGCTAACCTCTCCGATGAATAGGTGGCTGCAACAGGAATAAAATGCGCTGACTTGGTCAGCCTATCAACAATGACCCAAATAGCATCAAACTTCTTCCGAGTCATCGGAAGTCCAGTAACGAAATCCATGGTAATCCTCTCCCACTTCCACTCGGGAAGCTCAATCC
This sequence comes from Nicotiana attenuata, assembly GCF_001879085.1. Classification (NCBI taxonomy): domain Eukaryota; kingdom Viridiplantae; phylum Streptophyta; class Magnoliopsida; order Solanales; family Solanaceae; genus Nicotiana; species Nicotiana attenuata. The sequence continues at coordinate 114,934 of NW_017673689.1, forward strand.
TCTGAAACAACCCACCAGGCCTCTGATGCTCATACTTAATCTGCTGACAGTTCAAACATCGAGCCACATATGCAACAATATCTTTCTTCATCCTACGCCACCAATAATGCTGCCGCAAGTCCTGATACATTTTCGCGGCGCCCGGGTGAATAGAATATCGAGAACTATGGGCCTCTGCTAAGATCAACTCTCGAATCCCATCGACATTGGGCATACAAACTCGCCCCTGCAATCTCAAAACACCATCATCATCTAAGGTCACCTTCGTGGCACCACGCTGCACCGTGTCTCTCAAGACACACAAATGTGGATCATCAAACTGCCGATCACGGATACGCTCCAATAATGAAGAACGAGCGACCGTACAAGCTAACACTCTGCTAGGCTCAGAAATGTCCANAGCTCTCAGCATCAGACTTCTTGTACTAGGATTCAGGCACCAGAGGTTCCACAGCCTGCTCAGCCAGCTAGAGGCGGTGGCAGGGGTGTTAGAGGTGGACGTAGAAGTCATAGAGGTGGAGCTCAGGTCGCCGGAGGTGGAGGCCAGCCAGCAGCCAGGCCAGAGGCTGAGGCTTCAGATGCAGACATTACAGGTACTATTCTGGTTTGTGATAGAAATGCTTCAGTGCTATTTGACCCTGGGTCTACGTATTCATATGTTTCATCTTATTTCGCACCATGCTTGGTCATGCCTAGTGATGCTTTGGGTATTCCTGTATATGTGTCTTCACCGGCGGGTGACTCTATCGTGGTCGACCGAGTCCATCGTTCGTGTGTTGTAGTGATTGGGGGTCTTGAGACCCGTGTAGACTTGTTGCTCTTAGATATGGTGGACTTTGATATCATTCTGGGCATGGATTGGTTATCACCCTATCACGCTATCTTGAACTGCCATGCCAAGACTGTGACCTTAGCCTTACTGGGTATGCCTCGTTTAGAGTGGAGAGGGACTCCAGGTCATTCTACCCGCAGTGTTATATCGTATGTGAAGGCTCGGCGTATGGTCGAGAAAGGGTGTTTGGCCTATTTAGCCTATGTTCGGGATTACAGTGCTGAGGTTCCCTCTATTGATTCTGTGCCCGTTGTTTGTGAGTTTCCTGATGTTTTTCCTTCAGACATGCCGGGTATGCCACCCGACAGGGATATTGATTTCTGCATTGATTTGGTTCCGGGCACTCAGCCCATTTCTATTCCGCCATATCATATAGCCCCACCGGAGTTGAAAGAGTTAAAGGAGCAGTTGCAGGATTTGCTTGAGAAGGGTTTCATTAGACCTAGTGTGTCTCCTTAGGGTGCGCCGGTGTTGTTTGTCAAGAAGAAGGATGGGTCAATGAGAATGTGTATTGATTACCGGCAATTGAACAAAGTAACAGTCAAGAATAAATATCCACTACCGAGGATTGATGATTTGTTCGACCAGCTTCAGGGTGCCACGGTATTTTCCAACAATGATTTGCGATCTGGCTACCATCAGTTGAGGATTAGGGCATCCGATGTCCCTAAGACAGCTTTCCGCACTTGGTATGGGCATTATGAGTTCTTGGTTATGTCATTTGGGTTGACGAATGCCCCAGCAGCTTTCATGGACTTGATGAACCGAGTGTTCAGGACATATTTGGATTCATTCGTGACAGTGTTCGTTGATGATATATTGATGTACTCCCGCAGCGAGGAGGAGCACGAGCAGCACCTTAGAGTGGTTCTTCAGACTCTGAGGGATAGTTAGTTATATGCTAAGTTCTCGAAGTGTGAATTCTGGTTGGGATCGGTTGCATTTCTTGGTCATTTTGTATCAGCAGAGGGTATTCAGGTGGACCCAAAAAAGATAGAGGCAGTCAAGAACTATCCTAGACCAGCATCAGCTACAGAGATTCGGAGTTTCTTGGGGTTGGCAGGCTACTACAGACGGTTCGTGGAGGGGTTTTTATCTGTTGCAGCCCCGATGACCAGATTGACCCAGAAGGGTGCCCAGTTCAGATGGTCGGATGAGTGTGAGGTGAGCTTTCAGGAACTCAAGACAGCTCTGACTACGGCACCGGTGTTGGTTTTGCCCACAGGATCAGGGCCTTATACAGTATATTGTGATGCTTCCCGTATTGGGCTTGGAGCAGTGTTGATGTAGGAGGGCAAGGTCATTGCCTATGCTTCGAGGCAGTTGAAGATTCATGAGAAGAATTATCTGGTCCATGATTTGGAGTTAGCAGCCATTGTTCACGCCTTGAAGATTTGGAGGCATTATCTGTATGGTGTGGCGTGTGAGGTGTTCACTAACCACAAGAGTCTTCAGTACTTGTTCAAGCAAAAGGAGTTGAATTTGAGGCAGAGGAGGTGGTTGGAGTTGTTGAAAGATTATGATGTCACCATTTTATATCATCCGGGGAAGGCCAATGTGGTGGCCGATGCTTTGAGTAGGAAGTCAGCCAGTATGGGCAGTCTTGCTTATATTCCGATCAGTTAGATCGCTTGCTTTAGATGTTCAGGCTTTGGCCAATCGATTTGTAAGGCTGGATATTTCTGAGCCTAGCCGAGTATTAGTTTGCACGGTCGCTCGTTCTTCATTATTGGAGCGTATCCTGATCGGCAGTTTGATGATCCCCATTTGTGTGTCCTTAGAGACACGGTGCAGCGCGGAGGCGCCAGGCATGTTACCTTAGATGCGGATGGAGTTTATAGATTGCAGGGGCGAGTTTGTGTGCCCAATGTGGATGGGCTTCGAGAGTTGATTTTAGAGGAAGCCCATAGTTCCCGGTACTCTATTCATCCGGGCGCCGCGAAGATGTATCAGGATTTGCGGCAGCATTATTGGTGGCGTAGAATGAAGAAGGATATTGTGGCATATGTGGCGCGGTGTTTGAATTTTCAGCAGGTTAAGTATGAGCATCAGAGGCTTGGTGGTTTATTTTAGAGGATTGAGCTTCCCGAGTGGAAGTGGGAGAGGATCACTATGGACTTCGTTACTGGACTTCCGTTGACCCGGAAGAAGTTCGATGCAGTTTGGGTCATTGTTGATAGGCTGAACAAGTCAGCGCATTTCATTCCTGTGGCAGTCTCCTATTCATCCGAGAGATTAGCTGAGATTTATATCCGGGAGATTGTTCGCCTTCATGGTGTGCCGGCATCTATCATTTCGGATCGGGGTATGCAGTTTACCTCGCGCTTCTGGAGAGCAGTTCAGCGAGAGTTGGGCACACGGGTTGAGTTGAGCACAGCATTCCATCCCTAGACGGACGGGCAGTCCGAGCGGACTATTCAGATTTTGGAGGATATGCTCCGGGCTTATGTTATTGACTTTGGAGGTTCGTGGGATCAGTTCTTGCCTTTAGCGGAGTTTGCCTACAACAACAGCTACCAGTCGAGCATCCAGATGGCTCATTATGGGGCTTTATATGGTAGGCGGTGTCGGTCTCCGATTGGATGGTTCGAGCCGGGAGAGGCTCGGTTGATAGGTACGGATTTGGTTCAGGAGGCCTTGGACAAGGTCAAGATCATTCAGGATAGGCTTCGTCCAGCTCAGTCTAGGCAAAAGAGCTATGCAGATCGTAAGGTTCGAGATGTAGCTTTCATGGTTGGTGAGTTTGTATTGCTCCGAGTGTCGCCTATGAAGGGCGTGATGAGATTTGGGAAGAAGGGCAAGCTTAGCCCTAGGTTCATTGGTCCGTTTGAGATTCTTGATCGAGTGGGAGAGGTGGCTTATAGACTCGCATCACCGCCTAGCTTATCCGCCGTGCATCCAGTTTTCCATGTATCCATGCTTCGGAGATATCACGGCGATCCAGCCCACGTGTTAGATTTCAGCACTGTCCAGTTGAACCAAGACTCGTCTTATGAGGAGGAGCCGGTAGCTATTCTGGACCGGCAGTTTCGTCAGTTGAGATCCAAGAGTTTTCCTTCTGTTCGTGTTCAGTGGAGAGGTCAGCCTCCTGAGGCATCGACCTGGGAGTCCGAGTCGGATATGCGGAGCCGTTATCCCCATCTTTTCCCCGACTCAGGTACTTCTTTCTTTTGTCCGTTTTGAGGACGAACGGTTGTTTTAGAGGTGGAGAATGTGACGACCCAAAGGGGTCATCACTTGTTCCTTACTCTTTCTGTGCTTCCGAGGCCTCGAAAACCTCATTTAGGGTTACCTCGATTTGCGTGCGTAGTCCGGGCGCGTAGCCGGAAAGCTTAAATATGAATTCTGTGTGAAAAATGCTAAATTTTGATATTAATATGAATATATTTGACTTCGGTCAACATTTTGGGTAAACGACCCGGACCCGTGATTTGACGATCCCGGAGGGTCCGTAGAAAAATATGGGACTCGGGCGTATGCCCGGAATCGAATTCCGAGGTTCCAAGCCCGTGTAATGAATTTTTGAGTAAAATTGTTTTTCTGAAATTATTAAGGAAATTGGAAATGAAATTTGATTAAAAGACTGTGGTATCGGGCCCGTATTTTGGTTCCGGCACCCGGTACAAGTATTATATATGGTTTAAGCGCTTTCTGTGAAGTTTGGTTGAAATTGGACGTCGTTTGACGTGTTTCGGACTTAAAACTCTAATTTTGAAAGTGTAGGAAGTTTGAAGAAGAACTAGGGATATTGAGGTATGATTCATTGTTTTTGATGTTATTTTGGCGATTTGATCGCGCGAGTAAGTCCGTAGGATGTTATTGAGGTTGTGTGCAAATTTGGTTTGGAGCCCCGAGGGCTCGGGTGAGTTTTGGATAGGTGTCGGATTGCATTTCTCATTTTTGGAAAAATTTGGTATCATCTGATCTGCAGGATTCGCATTTGCGAAGCCAGAGTTCGCCAATGCGAAGGTCCAACTATCG
>NW_017673689.1:121210-124130 GCF_001879085.1 Nicotiana attenuata
TGAGATCTACATCCGAGAGATTGTTTGCCTTCATGGGGTGACGGTATCTATTATTTCGGATCGAGGTACGCAGTTTACCTCGCGCTTCTGGAGGGCAGTTCAGCAGGAGTTGGGCACCCAGGTTCAGTTGAGCACAGCGTTCCATCCTCAGACCGACGGCCAGTCCGAGAGAACTATTCAGATATTGGAGGATATGCTCCGAGCCTGTGTCATTGATTTCGGAGGCTCGTGGGACCAGTTCTTACCTTTAGCAGAGTTCGCCTACAACAACAGCTACCAGTCCAGCATTCAGATGGCTCCATATGAGGCGTTATATGGTAGGCGATGTCGGACTCCAGTCGGATGGTTTGAGCCGGGAGAGGCTCGATTATTGGGTACAGATTTAGTTCAGGAGGCCTTGGATAAGGTCAAGATCATTCAGGACAGGCTTCGTTCGGCTCAGTCGCGGCAAAAGAGTTACGCGGATCGTAAGGTTCGAGATGTAGCTTTCATGGTTGGTGAGCGGGTCTTGCTCTGAGTGTCGCCTATGAAGGGCGTGATGAGATTTGGGAAGAAGGGCAAGCTTAGCCCTAGGTTCATTGGCCCATTTGAGATTCTCGATCGTGTAGGAGAGGTGGCTTACAAACTTGCCTTGCCGCCCAGCTTGTCAGCCGTGCATCCAGTGTTCCATGTGTCCTTGCTTCGGAGGTATCACGGCGATCCAGCCCACGTGTTAGATTTCAACACTGTCCAGTTGGACAAGGATCTGTCCTACGAGGAGGAGCCGGTAGCTATTCTAGACCGGCAGGTTCGGCAGTTGAGGTCGAAGAGTTTTCCTTCAGTGCGTGTTCAGTGGAGAGGTCAGCCTCCTGAGGCATCGACCTGGGAGTCCGAGTCTGATATGCAGAGCCGTTATCTTCACCTATTTCCCGACTCAGGTACTTCTTTCTTTTGTCCGTTCGACGACGAATGGTTGTTTTAGAGGTGGAGAATGTGACGACCCAAAGGGTCATCACCGGACTTTCTCCCATTTCCGTGCTTCCGAGGCCTTGAAAACCTCGCTTTTGGTTGCCTCGATTTGCGTGCGCACTCCGGACGCGAAGCCGGAAAATTTTTATGTTAAAATATATGAATTCTGTGAAAAATTTGGTGAATTATGATATTAATATTGATATAGTTGACTTTGGTCAACATTTTGGGTAAATGGACCCGGACCCGTGATGTGACGGTCCCGGGAGGCCATAGAAAAATATGGGACTCGGGCATGTGCCCGGAGTCGAAATCCGAGGTCCAGAACCCCGGTAAAAGAATTTTTCTAATAAATTGTTTTCTGAAATTAATAAGGAAAATGGAAATGAAAATGAGTTAGAAAATATAGGTATCGGGCTCGTATTTTGGTTCCGACGCCCGGTGCAGGTCTTAAATATGCGTTAAGCGCTTCCTGTGAAATTTGGTCGAAATCGGACGTCGTTTGACGTGTTTCGGACCTAAATAGCTAAAGTTGAAGGTTTATGAACTTTGAAATGAAAATTATGAGTTTTGGGGGTTGATTCTTTGATTTTGATGTTATTTTAACGATTTGATCGCTTGAGCAAGTTCGTAGGATGACATTGAGTTAGTGTGTGTGTTTGGTTGGGAGCCCCGAGGGCTCGGGGGTGTTTCGGAGGTGGTTCGGGGTGTTTTACACTTAGAAAAGTTAGCAGATTTTCTGCAATTTTTGCTCAGGCCTTTTCTTCTTCGCGATCGCGGCCTTAGGCTCGCGTTCGCACTGCTCATGGTGTTCCCCTTCTACGCGTTCGCATCTCCATAAGCACGATCGCGTAAGTCAAGTTCAGGACCCCAGAGACTTCCTCTTCGCGTTCGCAGTCAGATGTTCGCGAACGCATAGACTTGCTGCTCCCTCCATCGCGTTCGCGAGGCCTTTTACGCGTTCGCATAGAACAAACCTAGATCCCCCCCCCCCCAGCATTTTCTTCTACGCGTTCGCCTTCCCCTTCACGCGAACGCGATGCCTGCCCATTTTCCTTCATCGCGAACGCGACCGGGGTGTCGCGAACGCGATGAACAATTTTGCCCAGTTATTTTAAAAGCCTAAAACAATAGCCATTACGGGATTTTGCCATCTTCACACGAACCTCTCTCTCAAATCCTCCATAGACGAAATTCAAGTTCCCTTTCCTCCACAACTCGTTGGGTAAGTAATCCTAACATCGTTTCCTCATTATTTTATCATCTAATCACTAAATTCTAGGCCTAAAAACATGAAATCAAGGTAGAAATTAGGGCTTTTGGGTAGAGTTAGGTTTTTGAAAATTTTGGGCGATTCAACCTCAATTTGGGGTCGGATCTTGAAACAAATTATATATTTGAACTCGTGGGGTTATGGGTGATTGGAATTTGGTCCGAGCCTCGAGTTTGGACCATGTGGGCCCGGTGTCGGATTTTGCTATTTTTGGAAGAATGGTAGGAAATTCATTTCTAGGCTATGAGATTATGCTGTTGAGCCTCATTTGATATTATTGAATTAATTATGATTAGATATCATTGTTTCGGAGTCGAATTCTAGAGGGAAGGCGGTGTTAGAGGCTTGATTGCTATTTTCGGACTGAGGTAAGTGTTTGATCTAACTTTGGCTTGAAGGAATAGGATTAGAGTATTATAAATGCTATTTGCTAATTTATCGAGTACGGTGTATAGGCGTGGTGACGAGTGTCTATACACCGGAGTCTAGCATGACCGTGGGTCTTTGTTTGTACTTGTTTTTGAGATAATTTGGAACTCTTCTAAGCTACAACATGTTTTTCTGCAAATGTGAAGAGTTTGAGGACAAGTTGTGAAATATTAATATATTGGAGCATTGGCTCGAGTGATAAATACCATTGAGTAAGAGATGAACGTATTGAAAAGAGTTGTGATTAATCCCTTGCTGGGATGGTTTGAT
>NW_017673690.1:0-674 GCF_001879085.1 Nicotiana attenuata
ATGATGAAGAGATGCGGGTGAACCTTGATTTGCTCGAAGGAAGAAGAGAAGCCGCATTAATAAGGATGGCAGCACAAAAGCAAGTAATTGAACGGTATTACAACAGGAAAGCACGCCTCAGATTTTTTAAAATTGGGGACTTCGTGCTTAAAAAGGTGTTCTAATCTACAAAGGCCGCTAATTCAGGAAAGCTAAGTCCAACATGGGAAGGACCCTTCAGAGTTTGTGATATTGCGGGAAAAAGAGCATATGAGTTAGAGACAATGGATGGGAAAATTCTACCCTCACATTGGAATGCTGTCCACCTAAAGAGATATTACTTTTGAGAAAGTACCCATGGTCAGGTATCGCTATGTTAAATTTTTCTTTGAATTGTTAAAATTTTACTAACGATTTTAGATGCTAGGCAAAAATCCTTACCCGTGCCAAATGATGAGTCACGACCTGCATGGCAAAGTGGAATATTCTAAAATTCCCAGCCCAGGGTTACAATTATTCTGATGGAAATACACACGGGTTAGGCAGTCTTCATCTCTAATCGTATCTCCGAGTCCCGTATGTTTTCTATTTCAGGAAAAGGACCAAATTGAGAGAAACTTACAAGTTCTCGAGGCTTCATACTTCACCGCTCAACACTTGGGGACGTGCATATGTACACACGATACGTGCGGGAA
>NW_017673690.1:3014-12325 GCF_001879085.1 Nicotiana attenuata
AGGAGAAATTTCAGCTTCATCTTCGGAAATGATGCGTCTCCTGGCTCTAGGTCTAGCTATCAAAGAGGTGTCTTCATCTTCATCATCCTCAGAATCCTCTTCAACAACTTTTCTCTTTGACAGCGTAGCTTGTGCTCTCTCCAAAGAAAGAGGAGTGCCAAAAGAGGCTCGAAGGGCAATAGCTACTTCAGCTGACATTCCTCGAATAGCAAATCCTGACAAAAAAAAGGATAAAAAGTTAAAAGAGGGGAAAGAATTTAACATACGGGAAATAATAAGGGACGCATACCGTGAGTTTTTACTATCCAACCATGTTTGTTGGAAATAGATTTCCAGGTTCGTGCCTCCATAGGCACGGCTTTCAAAATAGCATTTACCCAACCACGGAAATTAGGAACGGGTTCCACATCTCCCATGGTTGCTACAAAAAAAGCAAAAATGAAATTAGAAAAGGAGTTGAAATAAAAAAAAATAGATACGGTAAGGAAGAAATACTCATGTGCAAGGTTCCATTTCTCAGGAAAGGGAATATTTGATTCACCCACCAAACCAACTGTGGGTACCGCAACGTAACGGGTGTACCAGCCTCGATCTTTATCATCTTCAGGGCTTACCAAAACCCTTTTACTTCTTACAGTTAGGGTAAAAACACCATTGCGAAACAGCTTGGGGTGGTAAAGATGAATTAGATGGGAGAAGGTAAAGTCAACATCAACCTTTACCGATACATACATTAAACAAGCTACTGCTCTCCATACGAGAGGGCCAACTTGAGCTAAACAAATTTTGAAGAAACGACAGAAATCGAGTATGACTGAGTCGATAGCAGGAATAAATCCCAAAGTAAAGGGATAAGTATAAACAGAGGAAAAACCAATCCTATAAGAAGATATTCTCTGGTTTGGGTTAGGAATAACTATATGAAAGTCATCCCTCCAACGACAATCTTTTCGAACAGTGGAAATCAAGGGTTCAGTAATTAAAGAAAGATAGGTGTCAGCTCTTTCTAACTTAATTACTTGGTCACGAAGGGATTCTTTATCATGATCGAAAGATAATTCGGTTGGCACTATTTCTCCGACCAAAGGTTCTTGAATAGACTCAGAAGATTCTTTGCCTTTAGAAGAGGATCTATTAGTGAAAGAACCTCTAAAAATAGTGCCAGAGCTAGAAGAAGGAGTGATGGAACCAGAGGTACCACGCCACGAAGTCTACCTCCTCTACCTCTTCTGTGTCTCACAGGGGCATTGGGGAAACTGTCAAGAATTGGGACTCTCCTAGGGTTGGGATTCGAAGATGACATGGTAGAAAGATGTGAACAGAGGAAGAAGTGAATAGGAGTAAATAGTGAAATATTTGGTAAAAATTTATGGAAGAAGGGTTAAGTTTATATATAAAAGCAACCGTCAAAGACTAAGAAGTGTAATGATGGAAAGCCTATAATAAAGGCAACTATCACTTCGTGAATAGTGGAGTTGAAAAAGTCTTGAAAAAATGCTGCAGAATTGCAGAGCTAATGAGAAGGTGACACGTATGCAATGCATTAAATAGAAAAGACAACTGAAGCGTTAGTACTGTCATAGCATTGATTATGGAAAAAATTTCCTTTTTAATGAAGATCCACTTCCCAAATATTTAATTGATAAATAAACGGAAAGTGGGTGGACTATCTGTATTGGGAAAAAACTGAATTTATATATTGAAGATGACGTGTCATGACACGTGGATTGGTCAAATGGTCAAAACGTGGTAATCAGTTAGGAGGCACGAGCAACAACAGATGCGGGAGAGAAGATACTTAAAGGCACGAGCTATTATTCAAATGAAATGAGACTCGTACCTGTTCGAGTCATTTAAAGCTCGAAGATCAGAAGGAATTGAAGACATAAATCTGATAGCGTAAAAGAGTCCAAATTCAGCATTAAATGCCAAATACGTTAGAGAATTTGTATTTAATAGGAATAATTGAGTAACGTTTCTTTTAATGTCATTTACTGCTCATAATTGCCTCATTAAGACAAAGGCATTACACTTTCTCCTAGAATTAACTATAAAAGGGGAAGGTCTCAACATCTGTAGGACAGGAAATATCATTGAGATTATACTGAAATATATACTTATTCATTGCTTTATTGTTTTTCTCAAAGTCTCTCATTTCTTGAGTATCAGTAACCCAATTTCTCTCTTAATTTCTAGCTTTAACCAAATATTCAGTTTTTTGGTTAAATATTAATCACTGCAGTTGTGAATAAAAAAAAAAACCTATAAAAGAGAAAAAGACAACCTCACTTCAAAATTAGGGTTTTAATTTAGGAAAGTGTAAAAGAAAAATACTTATATACAAAATTCCATTATCGTCGACCTTTTTGATTAATTTAGGGTAAGTACCTATGTGACTAATAATCTTCTTAAATTATAATCGTTATATACGTGCACATAACATCACAGCTATATATGTACCGATCATTATAACCTTTGATACATGTGCATCGGGGGCGGATTTACATGTAAAAATTGGGTGCTCGAGCATCCATTAACCTCGATACAACATATGTATAGTTATATTGAAAATTAAGAAAACAGATATATAATAGTAGCAAGCAGCCAGGTATCAAAGGACGTGGTGGCTGCTTTGGTTTTACGATAGGTGCTGAAGTGCTACGCATGTCAAAGGTCGGGAGGTCGAGTCTCCTTACTAGCAATCTTCTTTTCCTCCATTAATTTTTATATTATCAAGCACTATCTTTCTTTTGAGCAAATACTACTACTTTATTCTTTTGTTACCTTCTTTTCTTTTTATTTTTCAACTTTTCCTTTTTTACTTTATCTAATTTACTATAGCGAAGAATGAAAAAGAAAATTTTCTTTAAAAAAATAAAGAGTTCCTCCAAAGCAACAAAATCCACTAATCTTTTTTCTCGCTTCACAGATTTACGGCGTCTGTAATATTAATACTATGGTTTTTCCATTAATTTTCTTTTCGTCGTATTTAAATAGTTGTACACTTATACGAGGTGAATAGTAGTAACTTCACGTCAAAAAAAGTTAAGCACCCACAAATTTAAAATCCTGGATCCGCCACTGATGTGCATTCATATTGATATTTCCCCTTCAAGTTGGAAGATGAAGAATGTTCAATGCTTCATGTTGAGCTGAGCTACAACTGATTTTGATGATTAATAAGCAGTGATTAAAGAACCATGTCTTTTAAAGATGTCTGTCGCCCTTATAAATTAAATAGGGATAATAATTTGTTATGCCTTTGTCAAATAACCAGGGCCCTTGGAGTAAGTTGAGCAGGAGCCGCAAACTGATTCCTAATGCAAGTAGGATTTCTTGAAAAATTTATCTGGTGAGCTACAAGTATTATATCAGCTGAAGGAATTTGTGGTCAATAAGGATTCACTAATTATAACACCGCATAAAAAGAATAGGGCTGTGAAGTTGGAGATATTTAAGGAAACTAACTCATATTTGAGATTGTTTTCCTTTATCGAATTATTCTAGGTATTGGAGCAAAACTTAGTGAAGTTTACAACCAACTTCACTCCTATATACAGCATCACAGTGATGTTATTGCCTCTTATGCTATTTCACAGATCTGCCGCAATGTCACTCACGACAAATAACATTCATAACAAGAAAGTACTTTAAATGATTCAAGCTTCACAACTAAAGAACCTAGTCTAAAGAAGATGTTGTCTAGTTCTTTAGTTATTAAATCTTAAGTTATTGCTCTTAAATTGTAACCAATTTTGCTTTTGAGAACACTAGATTATATTTCGAAACGGTAAGCTGTTTATGCAATACAAGTTTGTGCAATACAAGTTTTGCTTGCACATTAGCAGACTCTGGGATGTCTTTTGTGGTCTATTTTGGTTTAGACCAGAAAAAGTGCAAAGTTTCAATGAAGAAAATTCAATTCCACATAAATCCGGGTAGTTTGCATACTGAAATCCTTCATTCAGTCTCTTTAAGGCTTCATTTCATTCATTTGCCCAAACCACAAAGACCAAAAAAAGAGAGTTAGCTTTCCTTTCTAATAGTAAACAGTGGGAACCTTATTTTTGCTCCATTGCCTTCCTTTAACTTGCATTGGTGACAAAACTCCTCCCCTAGTTCTTAAAAAGAAAAAAGAAAAGGTCCTTAGCTTCTAGATTGATTGTGCTATTTAATGATGAACTATATGACTTGAGTGATCAATTAAGTTATAAGAATAATCGGGCATATGTATCTGAATGGCTTGTACTGAAGAACATGAATGATCCATAATGAAGTTGTTGTTTGATGTTTCTTTCTTCTTGTACAGAATGTCCCAAATTAATATTGAAAACCGGAAAAAGTTGAAGAATCCTCACACTGCTGGAAAAAGAAGTTTTGCTTTAGTTCGCTCTAAGTTGGTGTGTAACTAACAAATCATGGCAAATAATTTCTCAATTTTGGCTTTTGTTTAGTATATGGTAGATCATCAGGAATGCTAACTTACTTTCATGTAACTAGGAAAACGATAAGGAAACTTCGGATCCTTTATCAGCAAAGGAAGTCTTTGTAGCTACAAGAAAAATGAAAGATGGACGATCATACAAGTGCTCGGATGAAGATACAACTAGTAAAATTGTGCGAATTATATTTAACTGATATTATATCGAGATCAATTATTTATTTTTATTAGTTTACTTTTTATTTACTTGTTCTATTTGTTTGAATTTTCTTTGAAGGCTGAAATGGAGGAAATTGAAGCACAACAAAACTAAAATGGCAATGAGTCCGTAGATGCATTTGCATCTGTCATGGGGCCTGAACATCCGGGACGTCTGAGATTGTATTGACGAGGGGTTACATGAACTTCTTTGAGAGGGAAAGTAGGATTTTTTGAATCCTCTTCAAATACTATAAATTCTCTACAAAAAATGGAGGAGAAGATACAAAGAATGGAGGAAAAATATTGCTTACCAGTTTTGTAACTGTTACAATAGATTATATTTCGAAACGGTTTTAACGGTCCCAATAGAGTCAAAAGGCTTCTGGCACACTTCTGAACAATAACCGTTCCAATAGAGTATTAACCATCACCATAGGTATCTGTATGGAGACGGTTTTTATATGCGATACAATAAGTTTGTTTGTGGGAACGATTTTGTGAAATAAAAGGCTATTGGGTCGGTTTAATTTTCCCTCCTCCGTTTCCCTCCTAGGTATTTATTAAAAACCAAAAATAATGGACCCCACTAGTATTTTAATACTCTCTAACACAAAACCAACCTAGAAGACATCGACTTCATACTCTCAACAGAGATACCCCCAAAATCCCAAAAACCTCTCTCTCTGTTCAGCAACCTAGAACCCACCGGCGAACTCTGTCGACAATCTCTGGTGAAGGACGATTATTTCTGGTGAAGGACGATCATTATCGGCTAACATACCACAATCTCTGAGGTAGGCTTTTGGATTTTCACCTGTTCTATGTTTGTTGTTACTGTTCGATTTTGATTTCTTCTTCCCTAGTCTGAAAAATTATTTCATTGCTCCTTCTATTTTCTTTCTTTGATAATATTTCTGATAAACCTATTATTTTGCTTCTGTTTTGTTTGTATTATGCGATATATTTGGTGATTTTTAGTTTTCGAAATTGGGGGATTTATTTGTTAGGTTTTGATTTTGTGTTAGAAACCATGAGATTTGATGTTTGCTATCAATGTTCGATGTTCGCTGTCTTGTTCGTATTTCTGAAAATGGTTATTTTTTATTATATGTGCATGAAGTAAATTTTGTCGACAAATGCTATATATTCATGAAGGCATCAGAACTGGAAAGGAATGGCCATGGAAAATTTACCTATGTATATTTGATTAGTATACAAAAACGAACTAAATATATTAAAACGACATTACTTGTCACAAAGGAAGGCACAGCTCTGTATGTTGCTGCTGTCCAGATGTTGGTGCTCGATCATTTGTAGGACTAGCAGCTGGAGTAACTTGTTGTTGTCCAGTATTTGACAGATTCGATGCCAATTTTGACATTGTTGTTGCTTTTCGACCATAAGTATGGATAATCTGTGAATTGTTTGGATCACTCTTTTCAATTAGCTGCTGCTGCCCTGAAATTAGTGCTGCTTCATGTCGATCAAAAATGGCAGTAGGAGCGTTAACAATTTTCTGCTGCACTGCATCCAAAATTGGAGTAGTTTCCTCAATTTGCTGCTGCCCAGATTTAAAAGTTGTTGTTGCTCGATCATTAACAGCTGAAACAGCTGAAACAGTGCGCTTTGTTTGTGTTGCTGCTACTCGACTCAATGTGAGTTCTTTTCCTCTCACAGATGGTGAGCCAATTGAGATTTCTCCTTCACTCTGTTGGTCTGCACCGCCATTTGTCGACTCTCCATCAAAGCCAACATCAGGATCCCATTCCTCATCACCATCATTGTTATTGCCTGTGGAAAGCATTAGTTGCCCTAATTCACCTCCATAATCCCCACATGACTCCATTGATTGTGATGGAACTTCATACACGGATGTGTTCAATGTCACAAATGGTTGTTTGACCATCGTTGTGTTCATTACCATTGCTGCCTGGGCTTCTTTAATAATTTTTTCCACATGAAGACTAGAGAAATGCAAGGTCGGAGTAGTTGAGCTATGTGCCTGTTCCCCTATTAGGTCCTCCACCAAGTTGTTCTTTGAGGCACTGCCTTGATGAGCTTTTTCATTGTTGGTGCATGGAACAATTTGTTTGTTCATTGTATCTTCAATTAAGCTTGTTGCAGCAGTTCCAACACCCTCGTCCTCAGTTGCAAGTCACGCGAAGGCATTTGGTCGAGCATTTTGGTTCTTTTTTTTTTTGGTGAAGTCAACTTTTTTGTAGGTGAATTCCTTGTTGTCACCAAGTTCCAAACTCCTATTTTTACGCTCGTATTAATACCCTTTTGTACCTTCGCTGTGTCCCCAGGTACAAAAATTGCAACATCTAATCCCGAAACAGTAGTAGCATGTAGATTTGCATGCACAGCTGTTGCACCAAAGTTAGCAGCTCCATTTATTGCAGCTGTAGCCTTAGTAACCCTATCATCAAGTGTCACACCAGTTGCATTCAATGCAACAGTAGTCTTTGAGCCCCCAAAATCTGATTTTTCAACCTGTTCTACAGCTGCTACTGCTGCATGATACTTGGCAGTGATACCTCGATTAGTTCTAGCTTTTGCACTATCTTTCAACATCTGTTGACATTGCCCATCCTCCATAATTTGCTCAGCAGCTGGATATTTAAAAATTCCAGCAGAACCTGCCAATTCAACTTTACTTGCTGGGAAATCTAAGCTCATATTTCTTTTGAGTATGCATGTCTTATTCGTTAACTGTTCGTTCATTTAGATAATGAGTATGTGTACATGTATATGTGGTAAATAGGTCTATAAATTTTCATTTGTCATTATTCTTGTAGTTAATTTTTTTTCATTTGACGAATCGTTATTTATACTAACATTTCAAACTTTTTCCATGAAATCTGCAGGTAGTTATCCCATTGCACCAGCTTAAGGCAATTAATCCTTCATCAAGCAGGACCAATCCATCTAAAAGATATGTCCAGACTATATCTGTCAATAACCTGAATTACCGGAAAGCACAGGACATCTGGCTGATAACAGGTTCTCTGAAGTTCTCTTTGTTCTATTGTAGTAACTTCTCTGAAGTTTCGATCATTGAGTTCACGAATCCCAAGAAAGAAGCAGAGTATAACGTTTCCATCTTTGTATCCTTGAATAAATTGTGTAATTTAGGACCCCTAATCTTCATCTTCAATACTGTTCTAGTCAACAACCTGTTGCATGAGTACAATTTTTAATTTTAGTGATTTAGTCAAAAGGGACTTGTTCTAGATTATGTGTAAATACTTGTCTCACTCTCGATCAGTGCCTAGGAAGTCATTAGAAAAGGCCCTGCCTGATTCAATAGTTGTTGATCCTGAACAGAAGGAGCCATAGCTTTTTGGCGACGAAGTATTTGGACGGGTAATAATATCTATTTTCCTAAAAGTAGTTTCATTTGCATATTAAAACTTGCTGCTACTCGCGCCCTAAAGAAAAATGATACATGCACCTTTCCTTTGGTTATAAAAACAAAAAAAATAATACAGGTGCCAATGCTTGGCCAAAGGTGTTCTAAATGAGAAAGGCGATGTATTTGTTTGTGACATGCACTTNATATGTCTAGACTATATCTGTCGATAAACTGAATTACCGGAAAGCACAGGACATCTGGCTGATAACAGGTTCTCTGAAGTTCTCTTCTAATACCTCTTTGTTCTATTGTAGTTACTTCTCTGAAGTTCCGATCATTGAGTTCACGAATCCCATGAAAGAAGCTGAGTATAACATTTCCATCTTTGTAACCTTGAATAAATTGTGTAATTTGGGACCTCTGATCTTCATCTTCAATACTGTTCTAGTCAACAACCTGTTGCATGAGTACAATTTTTAATTTTAGTGATTTAGTCAAAAGGGACTTGTTCTAGATTATGTGTAAATACTTGTCTCACTCTCGATCAGTCACCGAATATTAAAAGTATGTAGCCTGCGTAGATATTATTCACAAAAAGCATCTCACAGATTCGGATTAAGAACGTGATGAAATTTCGTCCTGTGAAATGATACCATTTAAAATGTATCTTCAAGTACTGTTTATCCCTGTTGCTTATTTCAGTCAGCACATTAAGCAAAAATGATGAGTTCATAGTTCACTTTAGTCTATAAATTGAAGGTATTATATTCTGTTCAACATCAAAAAGCATAAATTTATAATTTGAAGTATGATCATACTGCTTATACTATTGGGCAGATAGTGGTTGCAGTTTATGCTGAAAGTATGATGTATGTGTATTCTTGCAAAACTCGACTGCTGAGAGTATGATGTGTGTGTGTGTTTATGCTAGGGTTGTGAAAAACGAGAAGTGAATTCTGCTGTATGAAGCGACTTAGGTAGACAAAAGCGTGCGCTTCCCACGAAAAAGGTAGAAGCGGCGAAGCGAAGCAGCCAGACTATTTAATTAAAAAAGAAGGGATCAGTGTACTTCTATTAAAACATGACCAGCAGCAACGACGACTAGGGTTCCCTTTTCAACTTCAACAGAGATTCAGCGGCAACAGGTATGTGATGATGTCTTCCTGCTTCTTCACTGTTTCTTCTTCTTCTTCTTCTTCTTCTTCTTCTTCTTCTTCTTCTTCTTCTTCTTCTTCTTCTTCTTCTTCTTCTTCTTCTTCTTCTTCTTCTTCACTGTTTCAGCGTCCAAATAGTAGCGAAATGCTGGCGAATTCT
>NW_017673690.1:12343-30462 GCF_001879085.1 Nicotiana attenuata
TAGGCGAATTTTTTTTTACATTCGGTTCTTCTTTCTAAGTCTTCTCCTCTTTTCTGAAATGCTGCCTAGTTCTTCTTTTATTGTTTTTTATGCTGCCCAATTTTAACAGAATGGTATACTGCCCTTCCTCTAAATATCATAAGAAGGTTAAACTTCGGAATACATGTTGCTAGTTATAAGTGAAACTCGATCATTGGTTCCTTTTCTTTTCCTGGATATCAGAATCATATAATGCTGATCTTCTAACATTCTTCTGCTAATCTTAATTTCCAAGTATTTGCATTACTTCTTATGGTACNGCTGATACTTGTTCTGTGTGTGGGTCTTCTAGATAGAAGAATGTTGTTAATGTATTGACTAATAAAAGACCAAAACCCCGCAAAGGTTTTAAGGACTTTCCCTTGAAGCCTAGGCTTCAGAGGATATTCATGTGTCCCGAAACAGCTGCAGCTATGAGATGGCATGCCACTGAACGACCGAATGATGGAAATATAAGACATCCTGCTGATGGTGATGCTTGGAAGGAGTTCGACTCCTTGCACCCTGAATTCTCTAGCGACCCTCGTAATATTAGATTGGGTCTTTCAAGTGATGGTTTCAACCCGTTTCGAACAATGAGTATTTCCCATAGCACGTGGCCTGTTATGTAAATGAACTATAATCTATCGCCTTGGATTTGCATGAAGCCAGAGTATATAATGTTGTCGATGATCATCCCAGGTCCTTCATCTCCGGGATATGATATAGATGTGTATCTACAACCACTAATTTCTGAATTGAAAGAGCTATGGGAATTCGGTGTAGAAACATTTGATGCCGAATCTAACCAGATGTTCCAAATGCGTGCAGCCTTAATGCGGACAATTAGTGATTTTCCTGCACTAGCAATGCTTTCTGGTTGGAGCACAAAGGGAAAATTTGCATGCCCCAACTGTAATCATGGCACATGCTCTCAATATCTCAAGCATAGTCGTAAGATGTGCTACATGGGTCATCGGGCATTTTTACCTCCTGAACATCCATTTCGAAGAGATAAGAAATCATTTGATGGTAAGGAGGATCATAGACTTGCACCCACTCCTTTGTCGGGTACAGAAGTGCTCGAAGAGTTGCGTGAATTCAAGAATGTCTTTGGAAAGGGCCAAAAGAAAAGGTCTCGGGATAACAAGGGTCCATGGAAGAAAAGATCCATCTTTTTTGAATTACCATATTGGAAAACTAACAAATTGAGGCACAATCTTGATCCAATGCATATTGAGAAGAATATATGTGATAGTATTCTTGGGACATTATTGGAGATAGATGGAAAGTCAAAAGATCATGTAAATTCTCGTTACGATTTGCAAGAAATGGGAATACGAAAATAGCTTCAACCAATACAAGATATTGTAAGTGGAACAATATCTTTGGCTAAAGCTTGTTTCTACATGAATCCAGAAGAGAAGAGGCGATTTTGCACCGTCTTTAAAAATGCCAAATTGCCAAAAGGGTGTGCCTCGAATATATCACGTTGTGTGCATGAGAAAGAGATGAAAATATCCGGGTACAAGAGTCATGATGCATATTTTATAATGCATTACTTGCTCCAAGTTGCTGTTAGAAAATCATTACCCAAGAATGTTTCCTTGGCATTGATTAAGTTGGTTAACTTCTTTAAAGCCATATGTGCCAAGGTTATAAGGCGAGAGGATCTTGATAGATTGCAGAGTGAAATCAATGATATTACATGTGAGCTTGAAATGATTTTCACTCCAACCTATTTTGATATAATGCCTCATTTGCCTGTTCATTTAGTAAATGAAATTAAGCTCGGGGGTCCGACTCATTGTCGCTGGATGTATTCCACTGAAAGAAATTTTGTGCAAATATAAGGCGTTTGTTCGTAATCGAGCTCATCCAGAAGCGTCAATTGCAGAGGGGTTTCTGGCCGAAGAGTGCTTGATCTTTTGTTCGAGATACCTACATGATAGGGTGAAGACAAGATTCAGTAGGTACCAAACTGAGGATGATGTGGACATTGGAGGAGCAAATTTGTCACCTATTTTTCCTAAATAGGCCATCCAATTGAAAGTAAGAAAAAAAGAAAAGGAAAGATTTTTGCTATGGATTTGCAGCTATGTTCTGAGGCACATAGATATGCTCTGTTCAATACTGAAGATGAACAAGTGGAGGTATTTATCATGTAAGATAAAATGTATTACCATAACTTGTATTATAAGCTTTATTTATTTTATAGTTTAAGATTTTTAAATTTAATTTATAAAGGCCTGATGATTAAATTTGAAACATATGTCTTGCAGGGAACATAAGAATTTAATTGATAATCAAACTAGATCAAATGCATGGGTAAGAGCAAGAAATCATAGTCGAAACTTCGCCGACTGGTTTAAAGAGAAAGTAAAGAGCATTGACGTGCCCAATCATTTGCGATGGCTAGCTAAAGGGCCTAATACATTGGCCAAACGATATACTGGATATTTTATCAATGGCTACTTATTTCATACAATGACGCGGGATGCCCCGTTGAAGACACAGAATATTGGAGTGACTTTGTCAGCAACAACTAATAGTTTTGCTAGTGCTAGGGACCAAAATCCCATTGATGGAGAGGTTCAGTACTATGGAGCAATTCAGGATATCATTGAGATTGATTATTGGGGTCGCTTTAGTGTTGTATTGTTTAGATGTGATTGGTTTCGTAATGAAGTTGATGAATATGGGTTAACTCAGGTATACTTTAACCGATTATGTAGTACTGATGACTCTTTTGTATTGGCATCTCAAGTCCATCAAGTTTTTTATGTGGAGGATCCAATTGAGAAATATGTTTACTATGCAAGGAATAAAGTCCCTATTGATTTGTATGATTTGGAGGAAGAAAATATTCCTAATGTTGGGGAGACATTTTGGAGGGAGCCTAATGATGATGCCGGTCCATCAAGTAGATTAGCCGATATTGATTTTAGATGGTCAAGAGAAGATGTACCTCTTGATGTTATTGATATGCCAACTGATGCACAACATTCACAAGATACAGTTATGGAAACATCAGAAGAGGAGGATGATGTAGATGATACGGATTGGGATTGGATGGAGGCTGATGATTGAGGAAGAAACTTCTGATTTTTATTTGTATTTTTTATCTTCATTGTCTTCTTTCGAACACTTTTTTGTTCTTGTGTATGCTCTAGCTTGGACTTTTTAGTTTGTTCTATTTCAAGCTTTTGTAATATGCTAAGTAATTAAAACTTTAGTTTGATATATGGAGCTATTTTAATATGTTTCAGTTCAAGTTTAGTTTGTTTCCTTTCAGTAAGTCGTGATACTTGACATCTTTTGTTTTAAATTTTCTGTTCTTGCGTATGACGTTGGCGTTTGAACTCCATATAAATTTACAGCTACTGTGTAGTCTCATAAGTATTCTATCTTATTTATCTTTGGCAGGTGAATAGCAAAAGAGGAAACTCATAAGAAGAGGTCTATTGTGGAGGTAATAGCCTGGTACTATCAGTTGATACAGGACATCCACAGTAAGTGTAATACCATCAAATTACAAATAACCAGCAGCAATTCGCTCGTCCAGATTGTGAATGATAGTTTTCTCAATTACGGAAATTATTCTTATCCAATTAGTGCTTCAATCACTGACTTCTGCTAGATCCATAATTTGAACATTTATCGAACTTAATCTAGACTGAAAATTGCATGACTTTGAAAATCCGTGCTTTGAGGTTTTTTCCTTTACCTGGTTTTACATTCTTCTCTTCACTAAAGGTTGGGATGCATACATAAGGCCCTGAGACTTTTAAATTGGCCAGGTTTCATAAATCTGCCTTGGTTTGATGCATTATGCCTCACAACTATAAAGGCTTATAGTTTATTCTCCAACAGGAAACATGTATATCATGTAAGATATGTTAACGTGGAAACCAGACTATTATTCTTCCTACTACAGAAGTCTTAAAGTTGTGGTTGTCTTAGAGTTGTGGTTGTCTACTGCTATCAGTTCAGGTAAAGTAGATTATAAGTCTCTATGCTGTTATTTTGTAAAGTGGATAGTTCTTTTGACTTAGCATTAGTCACACAGTTTAATATAATAAGTAAATCAGGCAGATTTCAGCTGTCTAAGATCAACTCCTAGAATTTGTCTTTAAACCTAGTACTAAGTGAACTATTATAATCCATAATAAGACAACGTCCTACTGAAAAAGCCTATTTGCATGAAAAATAATCTGCTTTAGTAAATATTTGTCCTCCGCACAATGTTCCAATAATGTTTATTAGGACATTCATTATAATATCTGCAGCAAAATGCACATTCACTTAGTAAATAAAGTCTGCTTTAGTAAATATTTGTCCTTTATGTTTACTAAGTGAATGTGCATTTTGCCATAGTAACGTAATACTATGCATCTTGCAAAAAGTGACTTGTGCCTATGCTCATTTTAGTTTGAAAAACAAAATGCTGAAGAATAAGAAAGTTTCTCAAAAGATTTCAGTACTCGAGCAGTAAAAGGTATCTGTCCAATGTGACTTGTTTCAGATGCAAATTTAACAAGAGCCATTTCTACTTCCATTGTTGATCGCAATTTTTGAGTTTACTTCTATCCAAAATATGATAAGCTAGCAGTAAGCAGAAAGACTGCTTATAATCCCTACAGTTGTCTTTTATATAATACCTATTAGAGATAATTTATTTTTGTATTCTTCATCAGATTCTAATAGACATGAGTCAAGAAAGACCTTCAAAGCCGAAAAGAAAGACAAGTGCAACATACACAAAACCTGGAACAATGGCATCTTTGGAAAATCAAATAAGGAGTTCGTTTAGCCAAAAATATGGTGTTCCCGCTAGTCAATCAAAGAAAGATCTTTCGAATATTATTGAAGAGAATCTGCCACAATATCCAGGAGTAGTAGCCCATGTACAAACTAGATCAACCACTTATGCAAAATATGTTATTCAGGCTAAACAATCAAATAAAGAGCGTCCGAATATCATTGAAGAGAATATGCTACTGTCACAATATTCAGGAGTAGCAGCCCACGTACAAACTAGATCAACCACTCCCGCCACACAAGTAATAGATGAACAAGTGGAGGAAGAAGTTCAGTTGGATTCTACAACTCCTACTGTAGATGAACAATGAGAAGAACAAGGTAAGAACATATAAATTTTATCTACAAATATTACATCCTATTGCAGTCATAAATAACGTATCAACAATACTGATTTGGTGGTTTTTTTTGGTTCATATAATTGTAGGCCCTTCTATTCAACCAAGAAAGAGAGGTAGAACAAAGATGAAACATGTACATGGACGCAAGGAGCGTAAAGTGATTTTGCTGAACAACTTAAATCAACCCGTTGGTCCTAGTGATAAAGTTGTGACAGAGTTTGGAAGCTTCCTCGGCACATTGGCAAGGAATGCGACTCTATGTCCTCTTGATATTTTGGATTGGAGGAAGATGGACACAAAAGAGGATATATGGGAATATACCAAGGTCTGAACTTCTTAATTTTTAGTTTTTTGTTGAAAATCTCAGATCTTCCGCACTAACAGATTTGACATCAATTGTAGGATAAATATGATATTCCTGAAGCTGGAAAAAAATATACCTTGGAAACAGTGCAAGCTGCCTGGAGAAAGCACGGGAGTAGATTGAAAAAAGATCACTTTGACGGATATCACAATGATGAAGCTCGACTGCAAAATATCCCTGAAGATGTTCCAGCTTCTCAGTTTAAGGAACTCCTTAGGTATTGGAACTCAGAGAAACTCCAGGTATGTGTACTTCTTTCTACTTCTACTTCTTCTTCTTCTTCTTCTTCTTGAATTCTTCTTAAAGTTCTTCTTCTTCTTCTTAAAGTTCTTGTTCTTCTTCTGGAACTTCTTCTTAAAGTTCATGGGGATGTTTCCTCCTTTTTTCTCTGCTTAACTGCTGCTGGTTTTTTGCGCTTTTTTACTTTTTTGCTACTGCATATACACTATGTTCGCTGCTGCTGCTATTTGTAAAGACTAGCCAACTGGTTAGTTTGTCAAAACTAGATTTGAAAGTAGCCTTCTGTTTATACAATACAAGCTTTTGTACTTTTACTACTTAGTAGTTACTGAAGATGGATGAGTGGTAAGGCTTGTAGTAGGACTATAATACCTCTAGTATAATATCACCTTACTAGAGTGTCCTGATATCTCTTCTTTATTTAACGTTCATTATTAGACAAATGGAACTGCATTTATATTACATTTTTACTATTTTAGTGATGTAACTTGATTTTCTACTATTTTAGTGATGGAACTGCATTTATATTATTTATTTTTTACTATTTTAGCCTTCTGTTTATGCAATACAAGTTTTGCTTGCACATTAGCTGACTCTGGGATGTCTTTTGTGGTCTATTTTGGTTTAGACCAGAAACAGTGCAAAGTTTCAATGAAGAAAATTCAATTCCACATAAATCCGGGTTGTTTGCATACTGAAATCCTTCATTCAGTCTCTTTAAGGCTTCATTTCATTCATTTGCCCAAACCACAAAGACCAAAAAAAGAGAGTTAGCTTTCCTTTCTAATAGTAAACAGTGGAAACCTTATTTTTGCTCCATTGCCTTCCTTTAACTTGCATTGGTGACAAAACTCCTCCCCTAGTTCTTAAAAAGAAAACAGAAAAGGTCCTTAGCTTCTAGATTGATTGTGCTATTTAAGGATGAACCATATGACTTGAGTGATCAATTAAGTTATAAGAATAATCGGTCATATGTATCTGAATGGCTTGTACTGAAGAACATGAATGATCCATAATGAAGTTGTTTTTTGATGTTTCTTTCTTCTTGTACAGAATGTCCCAAATTAATATTGAAAACCGGAAAAAGTTGAAGAATCCTCACACTGCTGGAAAAAGAAGTTTTGCTTTAGTTCGCTCTAAGTTGGTGTGTAACTAACAAATCATGGCAAATAATTTCTCAATTTTGGCTTTTGTTTAGTATATGGTAGATCATCAGGAATGCTAACTTAGGAAAACGATAAGGAAACTTCAGATCCTTTATCAGCAAAGGAAGTCTTTGTAGCTACAAGAAAAAGGAAAGATGGATGATCATACAAGTGCTCGGATGAAGATACAACTAGTAAAATTGTGCGAATTATATTTAACTGATGTTATATCGAGATCAATTATTTATTTTTATTAATTTACTTTTTATTTACTTGTTCTATTTGTTTGAATTTTCTTTGAAGGCTGAAATGGAGGAAATTGAAGCACAACAAAACAAAAATGGCAATGAGTCCGTAGATGCATTTGCATCTGTCATGGGGCCTGAACATCCGGGACGTCTGAGATTGTATGGACGAGGGGTTACATGAACTTCTTTGAGAGGGAAAGTAGGATTTTTTGAATCCTCTTCAAATACTACAAATTCTCTACAAAAAAATGGAGGAGAAGATACAAATAATGGAGGAAAAATATTGCTTATCGCTCAACAAAGAAGGACAACTCATTCCAGGTATTAATATTGCTTATTTAAAATGAAAAAGTACTGATTTAAATATGTTCTTTTGGCGACGTACCTACTGATGGGTGGATGAGGGATAGGGAATTTTCTTCTATATTTTAATTTGACCCATTAAAATCTGCCGAAGATATTCTATTTCTTAGGAGGAAATGATCAAAATGGTCCTTAATGTACGGGGGTCGGACTATTTTGATCCTTATCATATATCAAGTGATAGTAATAGTCCTTGATGTATATAAAACGAGTATGGTTTTAGTCTCAACCCTAAAAACTAACGGTACAAAGCAAATATACTGTTCAACTTAACTTGAGTCAATTAAAAGAAACGTAGACAACTCTTCCTCTACTGCTTTCTTTCACTCTTTTTCTGAAACGAATTTCTGTTAGCATCAAATTTGATAATCATCTAATCCTTGTTGGGGTGAGTATTATCCTAGTTTTGTCTTCACTTGGCTACAGATACTGAGTTACTATTGCAACAAGAACCAATTCTAATCTCAGATTCTTGATTCAGTTTAGTGGGTTACCAAGTGTTAAAATTTCCTTCACATCTACTAGTATTATATGCCTGAAATTTCTTCTACCACGTGCACTGGATAACACCATCGAGTTGACTCAGTGTCATGTACTTTACATAAATTTCTTCGTATTTTGCGACCCAATGTGTGCTCAGCACTTTCATTCGCTTTCTTACTGGAAATCAAGAATTGGTTCATGTCAAAAGTAGATGTTGCTTAATTTTCTTTGTAGCTATGAAAGAGTTTCAAGAGCGAGTTGTTCTCTTCAGCAATTTCTTTTACTATAAAAATAAATAGACTTTGACATAAATATGAACAGAAGATCGGATTTTGAGGTGATTTTGACCCTAGAGAGTCTGCTGAATAGTTTGAGTTCATGGATAGTTACATTTTCAACTACATGAACTACAATGAGATTGTTTATGGCTCTGGTGCCTCTTCTGTACAGGGAGCTCGCTATTTTTTCCCAATATATTTGCATTTAGAAATAAAAAATTGGATTTGTATGGCATAGTCGTATTTACAAATGATGTTTTGAGCAGGTCGAAAATTTTGCGATAGTCATATATACAAAGGAAACTCTGCCGAAAAATTTAAGAATTTAGAGAGTTCGAAAATTTTCGAGTTATCAAATTTAAAAAAAATTTTCTTGCATTGCTTATTAATTGAATTTGTGCTTGAAGCTGCTTTAAGTACTTTATGACTCAATTATCCTAAAAATTTTGTTTGATTATTTCTCATTGTCTTTTGTAGGTGCAGCAATTGCGGATGAAAGCAGTAACGAAGACCTTACTTGAGCGTTGTTGATCGGTTTAAGACTTTCTATTATTATGTTTAAGGATATATTTTAGTTTAGAACTTTTTGTATGCGAACTATCTATTTTGACTTTTGAATTGTCGACCAAATAATGTATCCATATTTTATTTTTGTACATGGATAATGCTAGTTGGATATGGTGTAAACCAATTTCATGGAATCCGAAAATATTTCTTATTTTGCTTCCATAAATATTATAATTTGTTGCAATAGAGACTATAACCGTTCCAATAGACCTAGCAAATAATAAGAGCAACCCCTAATAACCGTTCCAATATGTCACATTTCCGTTGCAATAGGGTACTGATAATTGTTCCAATATATCCCAAAAACCGTTACAATAGGCTTAAAAAATCAACTATATTATTATATCAGAACGGTTTATAACCGTTCCAACAGAAAAGAAAACCGTTCCTATAGATAGGACAATGGTGCAGTCCAAACCGTTACAATATCCCTATCTATGAGGACGGTTTTCAAACCGTTGCAAATAACTGATCCAATAGACCTATTGCAACGCCGAATCCCGGAACACGTCCAAATCCGTCCCAATATACTTATAGGGACGGTTAGCCTTTCTATTGCAACAGTTTTAGAAGGGTTGCCATAGCTGCAATTTCTAGTAGTGGCAGCTATATATGTACCGATCATTATAACCTTTGATACATGTGCATCAGGGGCGGATTTACATGTAAAAATTGGGTGCTCAAGCACCCATTAACCTCGATACAACATATGTATAGTTATATTGAAAATTAAGAAAACGAATATATAATAGTAGCAAGCAGCCAGGTATCAAAGGACGTGGTGGCTGCTTTGGTTTTACGATAGGTGCTGAAGTGCTACGCATGTCAAAGGTCAGGAGGTCGAGTCTCCTTACTAGCAATCTTCTTTTCCTCCATTAATTTTTATATCATCAAGCACTATCTTTCTTTTGAGCAAATACTACTACTTTATTCTTTTGTTACCTTCTTTCCTTTTTATTTTTCAACGTTTCCTTTTTTACTTTATCTAATTCACTATAGCGAAGAATGAAAAAGAAAATTTTCTTTAAAAAAATAAAGAGTTCCTCCAAAGCAACAAAATCCACTAATCTTTTTTCTCGCTTCACAGATTTACGGCGTCTGTAATATTAATACTATGGTTTTCCCATTAATTTTCTTTTCGTCGTATTTAAATAGTTGTACACTTATACGAGGTGAATAGTAGTAACTTCACGTCAAAAAACGTTAAGCACCCACGAATTTAAAATCCTGGATCCGCTACTGATGTGCATTCATATTGATATTTCCCCTTCAAGTTGGAAGATGAAGAATGTACAATGCTTGATGTTGAGCTGAGCTACAACTGATTTTGATAATTAATAAGCAGTGATTAAAGAACCATGTCTCTTAAAGATGTCTGTCGCCCTTATAAATTAAATAAGGATAATAATTTGTTATGCCTTTGTCAAATAACCAGGGCCCTTGGAGTAAGTTGAGCAGGAGCCGCAAACTGATTCCTAATGCAAGTAGGATTTCTTAAAAAATTTATCTGGTGAGCTACAAGTATTATATCGGCAGAAGGAATTTGTGGTCAATAAGGATTCATTAATTATAACACTGCATAAAAAGAATAGGGCTGTGAAGTTGGAGATATTTATAGAAACTAACTCATATTTGAGATTGTTTTCCTTAATCGAATTATTCTAGGTATTGGAGCAAAACTTAGAGAAGTTTACGACCAACTTCACTCCTATATATAGCATCACAGTGATGTTATTGCCTCTTGTGCTATTTCACAGATCTGCCGCAATGTCACTCACGACAAATAACATTCATAACAAGAAAGTACTTTAAATGATTCAAGCTTCACAACTAAAGAACCTAGTCTAAAGAAGATGTTGTCTAGTTCTTTAGTTATTAAATCTTAAGTCATTGCTCTTAAATTGTAACCAATTTTGCTTTTGAGAACACTACATGTAACGACCCGACCAGTCTTTTTGCTTTCTAGAACCCCGTTCCCTTAAATAAAACTTCTCGTATGTGCTTTTACTGCTTTATGACTTGCGGGGATGGTTAGTTCAGAATTTGAAAGGGTTCGGGTTGAAATCGGAGCACTTGGTTCCTTAAGGTTGGCTAAAAGGGACAAGTTTGACTTCGATCAACATTTTAAGTAAACGACCTCAGAATCGAAATTTGATTGTTCCAATAGGTTCGTATGATGATTTCGGACTTGGGCGTATGTTCGGATCGGGTTTTGGATAACCCGGGAGCGTTTCAGCGCCTAATAGTGAAAGTTGGCTCTTTGAAGGTTTTAAAGTTCTTTAAATTTGGGTTGGAGTAGGTTTCGGTGTTATCGAGGTCCAATTGGGATTCCAAGATCGGGAATAGTTGCGTAATGTCATTTAAGGCTTTCACACAAAATTTGGCGTCATTCCGAGTAGTTTAAGTACATTTCGGCGCGTTGGTAGTAAATTGAAGAACTTGAAGTTCATATTTTTGATTTAATTGGTTTGGGGTGTGATTCTTAGTTTTAATGTTGTTTTGTGCGTTCCGAAGTTTGAGCGAGTCCTTTTTATGATTTCAAACTTGTTGGTACATTCGGGCTGGGCCCCGGGTATTAATCATACAAGGCTCGGACCAAGTTTGGACTTGGAGTAGCAACTGAAGCTTCCAGCTTCTGGTGTAATCGTACCTGCGCTCGGCCAGCTGCAGGTGCGAGCTCGTAGAAGCGAGCCCTTGACCGTAGAAGCGGCCCAATGTGGGCTGACTAGTAACCGCAGAAGCGGGCGAGGTACCGCATCTGCGGAGACGCAGGTGCGAAGGAGGCCATCGCAGGAGCGAACGAAGGTCACAGGTGCGACGCACGTGCCGCAGGAGCGGTCTCGAAGAAGCAAGCCGCTGTCGCAAAAGTGAGGGGGCCAGCTGAGGAGAGGAACACATCTGCAAAGCCCTTTCTGCAGATGCGGAGCCGCAGAAGCGGCCAAACCTCCGCAGATGCGAAAATCGCAGAAGGCAGAACCCAAATTTAGTGCGGCACTTACGCATTTTGAGCTCATTTATTTCATTGCTTGGGCGATTCTTGGAGCTCATAGAGAGGGGATTTCACCTAATACTTTGAGGTACACAATGTGAGTTAAATACATAGTATTGGGTAAATTTAACATGTAAATTAGTGAAAATCATAGGTTTAGGTGAAAACCTAGGTTTTTGATAAAAATGAGATTTAACCACGAAAATAGTTATGGAATTTAGTGAAAATAATATATATGAGTTCATGATGTTATGGGTAACAACTTTCTTTGAAAATTTCCGAAATCTGGGCATGTAAACACGGGGGTGAATTTCAGAAATTCTGTAATTGGGGTTGGGTAAATCACTTTAATGATTAGGATATGAACTTTTGCACATGTATTGACTATTTTATATAACATTTGACTAGTTTCGAGTCGTTTGGCACCGAATTGAGGGTTTAAAGCACAATTGTGGACCGGAAAGTAAGCTTTGAGATGAGGTAAGTCTCTTTTCTAACCTTGTAAGAGGGAATTAATCCCATAGGTGAATGGAATTAATACGTGTTTCTATTTTTGGGGGCTACTTACGCATGAAGTGACGAGAGTCCGTACGTAGCTACTAATTATGCTTATGTCCGGGTAGTTTTAGGTTTACACCATGCTTTATTGACACCGTTATTTGATTATGCTTATTAACTGCCTTGAATAGAGCTGAGATTGAGTATTTCAAGATTTAAAAGTTTCTAGTTGAATTTCTTATTTTTTGAGGAATATTATGATAACTTGAGGAATCTATGTTCACCCGCGTCGCAAGTATATTCCGCGAGCGAGGTAAATTCCCCTAATCTCATGGGAGCGAGCCGTTCGCCTCAGCAAGTTAATAGATGCATCTATGGTTCGTGTCGTTTGACCCTCGGCAGTGCACACAGTATATATACATGTATTTCGGATCGGGCCGTACGTCCTCAGCATAATTCATGCGTAATAATACTTGGAGCCCAATTATATTTGATATTGTTTCATTGGCTTGAGAGGTTAAATGGTTAAATGATGGAAATTGATTTGGTACTTACTATCGGTGAAAGAATTGTTTATTTATTTCTTGCTATTGAGTTCTATTATCATTTATATACCACATGTTTAATTAGAATTTTATATATATATTTTTTTGGCCCATAGTAAGTGTCGTAGTCGACCCCGCGTCAGTACTTCTTCGAGGTTAGACTAGATACTTACTGGGTACATGTTGTTTATGTACTCACGCTACACTTCTGCACTAAATGTGCAGGATTTGAGGCAGGTGCATCTGGATATCAGTCCGGCGTGCATCCTTGATTTCACGAGACTTAGTGGTGAGCTGCCTTTTGAGCCCGTTTTGCAGCAGCCGAAGTCTTTCTTTTTCTTTTATTTTCTGTCTATTTCACTTCAGACAGTAGTGTAGTATTCTTTTGTATATTCTACTAGTAGCTCATATACTTGTGACACTAGGTCTTAGAAATTATTGTGATGACCCGAAAGGTCATATTATGTTTAAGAACTCAATTATGCACTTTTAAGCCTTAAAAATCTCATTTTTATCCTCCTTGATTTACGTGTGCAGTCCGAGCGTATTTTCGGAAAGCTTTTATGTTAAAAGTTGATAAAAATAAGAGTTCTTGCCTAAAACTTCATTTGAGTTGACTTCGAACAATATTTTTGGTAAACGCACCCGGATTCGTGTTTTGACGATCCTAGTGGGTCCCTAGCCCGAGATATCAGACTTTGTCGAAATTTGAAAGTTAAAGGCTTAATGAAATGTAAATGTTTGACCAAGGTTTGACTTTTTGGATACTGGGTCTGTATTTTAGTTCCAAAACCCGCTATAGGTCCAATACCATATTTATGACTTGTCTGTGAAATTTGGTGAGAAACAGAGTTGGTTTGACGTGATTCGGACGTCCGGTTGAGAAATTAGAAGTTTCAAAGTTTTCTTGAAAATTTCATCTGATTTGGTGTTCAATTCGTAGTTCTAGGGGTTATTTTGGTGATTTGATCGCGCGAGCAAGCTCGTATGATGTTTTTAGACTAGTGTGCACTTTTGGTTTAGAGTCCCGAGGGCTCGGGTGAGTTTCGGATAGGCTACGAAGTGAAATTTGACTTGGAAAATGTTGCTGGTGTTCAAATTTTGTTGCAGGCCTCAGACCTCGCATTTGCGAGGTTAATCATCTCATTTGCGACCACTGTTGGGTTCGCATTTGGGATCCACTCATCGCATTTGTGAAGAGTAACTGGGAAGGCTAGGGTTCGCATTTGCGAACCAAGCTTCGCATTTGCGATATGGGTCCGGGGAAGGCACTCTTCGTATTTGCGACGATTGTGTCGCATTTGCGGTCTCATCAGAGTTCGCATTTGCAAAGGCAGCAGAAGTGTGAGAGGTTCGCATTTGCGAAACTTTTCTCGCATTTGCGGGCTTCGCATTTGCTAATCCCAAGTCGCGTTTGCGACATCTGCAGCTGGGTAAATATGACTTAGACGGGTTTTTTCTCTCATTCTTCAAATTTTCAAAACCTAAAACCTTAGAGGCGATTTTTCAAAGAACTCTTTTCTTCCCCAAATCATTGGTAAGTGATTCTAAACTAGTTTCTTTCAATCTTTCACTACATTTTACAAGATGTTAACCTAAAATCTAAAGTTTCCATGGTGGAATTTAGGGTTTTTGGGTAGAAACTAGGGATTTGATAAATTGGGGATTTAGACCTCAACTTGAGGTCAGATTCCAAAACCAATTATATATACGGGCTCGGGGGTAAATGGGTAGTCGGGTTTTTATCCGAATTTCGGGTTCGGACCAAGCGAGCCCAGGTGTTGACTTTTGTTCACTTTTTCTAATGGCCTAAATCGAATTCTTTGCAATCATGGGTAGTTCCTAAGGTTTTATTTGAATCGTTTGGTTGGTAATTTTCTAAATTCTATTGGTTCGGAGGCTTGTTTGAAAGGAAAAGCCGTGTGTCGTGGTTAACCTTGGCTTGAGGGATTAGGTCTTATTTTCCTATTTGCTACGTGTTTGAATGTTGGGTACAACGTATAGGTGATGTAATGACCCAATTCAGTCCATGATGGCGCCCAACACCGATCAACTAGTGGTTTCCTGTTGAAATACAAGATTTAGAAATTTGCAGGTGTAACATAAATAAGCGGAAGCAATAAGTACTAATCAAAATCATGTAAGCAAACCCAAAATCATAAGTCTACTAGTGAGTGTGCCAAGACCTAGTGTCACAAGTGTATGGGCAATCTAGTATAATATACAAAAGAATACTGCTAGCCTACTGTCTGAGAGGAAATAGATAGAAAAGTAAAACATAAGGAAGACTCCAACTGTTGCAGAACAGCTCGGAAGGCAGCTCACCGTTAAGTCTCGAAGTGGGGATCAACTATGCGCGCCGGACGGGTAACTAGATGCACCTGCCTCAGATCCTGTACAATTAAGTACAGAAGTGTAGTATGAGTACATAAACAACATGTACCCAGTAAGTATCCAGTCTAACCTCGAAGAAGTAGTGACGAGGGTGTTGCGAGCTGGGAGTAACAAGAAGGGTAGTTTGGGCTATTAAGGCTAGTTTTCTTATTTTTGTTGTGGAGTCTTTGTTTAGTTTATATTACTTTTGTCCCTAGTTATTTATGTTTAAGTCCTAAACGCAGTCTATGTAGTTGGCTGTCAAGTGTCGTAGTCTGTTAGCAGAGGAGTCCTATTTAATACCGTGTATTCGCATTTCCTGTTTTTATGCAGAATGACAAACAACTTTTATTCTCTTTATCTTTCTGTCCTTTTTTTATCCCTTTCATACGTAGCAGTAGTTATATATTGGTATCAGAGCAGTGACGTCCTGGCGTGGTTGCTTCGACGATGGTTAACTCTCAGTCATGGAAAGTAGCGGAAGATGCTGATAATAGGAAAAAGTTTGAAACTCAGATGATGGCCTTTATGCTTGAGACTCAGAAAAAGCTTGAGTGAATGGAAGAAGTTCAAGCTCGTAAGGACGGTGAAGCTCTTCAACGCGATGAGAACAACAGGCGTATAAAAAGGCTAATGGGTCAGCTGAGTTCGGATCAGCGATCAGAATCTATGTCCCATATGCAGGCCCCGACTTTACTGTTGCAAGGGGGTCATCGGTGGACAGAGGTGAGTCTTCAGTGGGCTGTAACTTGCTCTCTGCAGCTTCTCCTTTTACCCCGTCATTATTTTCTTCTGTTTCTCCTTTCACCCCTGCATCATTTAGCCCTACCTTTGCTCAAGTTGGAAGGGGTATGACCCTGTCCCCAGCTCCCTTCAATCCACACCCATCAATTTCTTTTCCACCAACACCTATTCTTTACCCTAGCATTACCAACCCTGCTTCCTCCTATGCTATTTTCCCACATACAGTTAACCCTCAGACAAATACACCTTCTACAACTCTTCTTCCTTTGACCACTTCAACATTTCTTCCCACATCCCTTCCATCTCACCAACCAACCTATTTTTCATCTCGCCCTGTTCCGACTATCTTACCACCAAACAATATCACCCCAGCTCAATCTCAGAATAACACCACGACTATGTTCAATGTCCCTAAGGCTAAACTATCTTTTCCAGAGTTTGACACCAACAATCCAAGGGGTTGGATTAGGCATTGTGAGAGGTTTCTTGAGTTATATCAAATTCCTTCAGAGCTCAGAATGCATTATATGGCAGTTCATATTAAAGACACGGTTGATACGTGGTTTGACGTATATATGATGGACTATGGGGGGTCAAGTTTCATGGGAAATTTTCTGCTTGGATGTCTGTCGTCGCTATGGCAATTTGAGGCCAATGGACATTGTAACTGAGTTTAACAGATTGGACCAATGGGCTGATGTGGAAAGCTATAGGCCCGTTTTGAAGAATTAAGGTTTTACGTGTTATTGGTTAATCCTACTCTAAATGAACCATATTTTGTTTCTTCTTTTGTGGGCGGCCTTAAGCCTGATTTACAACCTATGGTGAGGGATTCTAACCCTCAAACGGTGTTGGATGCGATTGAAATTGCTAAATTGCATGAAGAAACCTTGAAGCCATCTATAAAAACTAACAATCTTGTTACACAGTCACTTACCCCAGATCTCCTTTACCCACACCCACCACAAGAACCATCCCAGCCTTACCTTCTTCCATGCCCCCTAAACTGCTGACCAATGGACTAAGCAAACAACTAGTGCCAAAGAATGTATCATTGAATGAGCTCCGTGAAAAGAATTTGTGTTTCAAGTGCCATGATCATTATTTTCCAGGGCATCAATGGAAGCCTAAGTTGTTGCACTTCCTGTTGATGCCCCTTTTTCCAAAGGCGAAATCGGATTTTTGACATTTGGGCGGACAACTCTATTCCTTTTGGGAATTTGGGTTTGAGATTTAGAAGAGTCGCCACCTAATGATTAAGTGCATTATGACACTAAGAATTTAAAAGAAAGAACCAGAGAATGGGTAAGGGCTTAAAATTATCTTAGGGGGAAGGTGTTAGGCACCCCCCAAGATCCACCAGTGTGGTTCCCGGCCATGTTACAATTGTGACTTTAAAACAAGTAAACATACAAGACAACTTCCACATAACGATTACAAGTAGGAATGTATAAAGGTTAAATAAACATGCTGAAGTCAGGAAATAGGTGGTTTCATAGTTGTTTAAAAGAATGTATAAGTGCAGAAAAATAAGGATCAAATAACGAGTGCAAACAATCAGACAAAAGAAGTGAAATGGGCGGAAGTTTAATAAAGAAAACAGTGCTGGAAATTCAAAGAGGTTTTAAATTATTTGAAGCGAAATACAAGGTTTAAAGAGCTAGAAACTGACAGTTTAAAGAAAACAATAACGAAAGTACATAAGGAGGAGGGGGGGTCCTAGGTTTATAAATAACATGGATCATCCACGCAACACCCGGTAACCAATTATACGCGTGGTGTTATCGCGTGATCATCATATCCATGTCTACCCTTCCCACCCCATTAAGGTATTAAAGCGCGGAATAGTATCGTTACTTATTGCATGCTATTACCCGTCCCGATCCTATCAGTCCCGGAGGCATTGAGACTACTAATCCGAAAGGGGAGGGAGTTGGGGCTTTTCAGAAGTTTTTTAAAAGGATAAAAGTCTAGGCGAACAAAAAAAAACACATAATCAAATAGGGGAGAAGCAAACAACAGTTAAGGCTCAAATAGGCCTCCTACACCGTTAAAAGGCAAATATATACGACATGACTTCAAATAACTGGTTATGGTCTAAA
>NW_017673690.1:33951-74339 GCF_001879085.1 Nicotiana attenuata
TTGAGGAATAATTATTGATTTTTGTACTGCTAACATGGACAATAAATTGATTTTAAAAATCTTTAAAAATTAGGAAAAATGCCAAAATACTTAGAAATGCTTATATATGCATATATATGCTATTTTGAGAGTATTGTTTGTATATAAAAATTATATAGGAAAAAATTGGGTATCAACAGCTGCCCCTCTTTACCCGGGAAGGATGAAAGAGTTGTCGGGTAAAGCTATGATGGCCAATTTGACCGAACGAAACAAGTTGAAGAGTTTTGACCAAGCTCTGGTTCTTGAGCTGCCTACATATCCCTGGTCTTACAGGAGTCGGGCCATATGTAGTTCAGGACCCGTCGACGGAACATGCCGATGGAGATTTTTCTGAGATATTTGGATCGGGGTAGCATTGCTACGAATTTAAAAAGGCTGCGGAAACTGGAGCGGGATCGCTCCTGCTGAAACGGCCGTTGCTAGCCGGTTTACCTGCAAATAAAACACGAGCGCATATGTTGTGCATAAATTTAAACATGATGCAAGTTCCCGTTGGACCATGAATGCTGTCTTTGGACGGTTAGGATGACGTCCTCGGACTATGGTGTCCTGGGCCATGAAACACATAATAAAGGATTCGCAGGCTATGAAATGGTGCTCTCGGGCTATGAGAATGATGCCTCCGAACCATGATGCCTTTGAATAATGCGATGCAGAGATAAAAGTGGGGTCCTCAGGCCATGGCATGATGTTCTCGGGCTATGAAAATGGTGCCTCTGAACGATGACGCCTTCGAAAGATTTTGGTGATCTTTCAGCCCATGAAATGCAGGATTTGGCGATCTTTCAGCCGATGTAAAGTGTAAATATAAATGGAGACCTTTCAGCCAATGCAAGACTTAAATAAGGTGGCGATATTTCAGCCGATGTAAAATGTAAATATAAATGGCGATCTTTCAGCCGATGCTGGACTTAAATAAAATGGCGATATTTCAGCCGATGCAGGACTTAAATAAAATGGCGATATTTCAGCCTATGCAAGATTAAGATAAAATGGCGATATTTCAGCCGATGCAAGATTAAAATGAAGTGGCGATATTTCGGCCGATGCAGGACTTAAATAAAATGGCGATATTTCAGCCGATGCAAGATTAAGATAAAATGGCGATATTTCAGCCGATGCAAGACTAAATGAAGTGGCGATGTTTCAGCCAATGCAAGATTTAAACGAAGTGGCGATATTTCAGCCGTGCAAATGGAGACAGAGCTTAGTCTCGGAAGGCAGGAGTAGCCTTATGCAATGCAAAGAGATGCAAATGGAGGTAGAGCTTAACCTCGGAAGGCAGAATAATAGCCTTGTGCAATGCAGAGAAATGCAAATGGAGGTAGAGTTTAACCTCGGAAGGCAGAATAGTAGCCTTATGCAATTATGGAGACAAAGCTTAGTCTCGAAAGGCAGAATAGTATCCTTATGCAATGCAAGAAATGCCAATTGAGGTAGAGCTTAACCTCGGAAGGCAGAATAGGAGCCTTATACAATTATGGAGACATAGCTTAGTCTTGAAAGGCAGAATAGTAGCCTTATGCAATGCAAGAAATGCAAATGGAGGTAGAGCTTAACCTCGGAAGGCAGAATAGTAGCCTTATGCAATGCAAGAAATGCAAATGGAGGTAGAGCTTAACCTCGGAAGGCAAAATAGTAGCCTTATGCAATGCAAGAAATGCAAATGGAGGTAGAGCTTAACCTCGGAAGGCAAAATAGTAGCCTTATGCGGAAGATGAGAGACGAGTAGTAGTAAAAGATTGTTAGCTGATAGCGGATAGCTGGTTGTTGATTGCGACATTGTGGCTGCTGGGGATATCGTGTATGGATAATGGTTGTGAAGTGATAATTTCGGGAGTTGTATTCCTGAAAGTACGAGTGTGTAAATGGATTTGCTGATTTGTGACTTAGGTGCCTGCATCCAAAGAAAAATCATGAGTTTTTTAAAGGGACCGGTCAGTTCGTGTTCCCGCTGGCTTCGCTTGACTGGCTCGGCCCTGTTTATGGTGGTACTGTAGGTACCCTTGGGGCAGCATTGTCAAACAAAGCGATTTCGATAATAGGCATGCATGAGTTTTGTTAAAGGGATGATATATGTATATATATTAAAAAAAATAGCTTTAGATGAACCAACGACTGTGACGTGGTTCAGGACATTGCAACCTCTCTTGCTTTGGAATTTTGAGGGTCCTCCTCAAAATTCTGCCCCAGTTAAATGGGTTGATACTTCTGATGGCTTCTTGCGATGATCAGCTGAAGTTACTTCGGAATTTTGAGGGTCCTCCTCAAAATTCTGCCCCAGTTTCCAATTGCGGGGGAAAATGAAAATTTTATTGAATTGTGACCGAACACATAAGGCTGCCTACGTATCTCCTCTTAAACGAGAATCAGGTCAGACGTAGTTCAAAATTACATAAGGAAATCATAAATGGTTACACATAGTATCGCTTGACTGCATCTGAATTTATTGGTTTTGGCTAAACTTCTCTGTCCGTTTCTGCAAGTATGAGAGCTCTCCTGTCAGAACCCGATGAACCATGTATGGACCCTGCCAATTGGGAGAGAATTTCCCCTTGGCTTCATCTTGATGTGGAAAAATCTTCTTTAACACCAGCTGCCACGGTGTGAATCGTCTTGGTTTGTCTCTCTTGTTGAAAGCTCTGGACATTCTGTTCTGATAAAGCCGACCATGGAAAACTGCATTCATTCTCTTTCCATCTATAAGAGCCAACTGCTCGTAACGACTTTTTACCCACTCTGCATCGTCGAGCTCGGCTTCCTGTATGATCCTTAAGAAGGGAATTTCTACTTCGGCGGGAATGACGGCTTCTGTACCATAAACCAGCATGTAGGGGGTTGCCCCAGTTGATGTGCGGACTGTGGTGCGATACCCCAATAGAGCGAATGATAGCTTTTCGTGCCATTGCTTATGCTTCTCTATCATTTTCCTTAGTATCATCTTGATATTCTTATTAGCGGCTTCTACAGCTCCGTTATTTGGGGCCTGTAGGCTGTGGAATTCTTATGTTTGATCTTGAAGGTCTCACACATAGCTTTCATTAAGTCACT
This sequence comes from Nicotiana attenuata, assembly GCF_001879085.1. Taxonomy (NCBI): domain Eukaryota; kingdom Viridiplantae; phylum Streptophyta; class Magnoliopsida; order Solanales; family Solanaceae; genus Nicotiana; species Nicotiana attenuata. The sequence goes on from NW_017673690.1 coordinate 37,045, forward strand.
GTTGAGGTTGGAACCATTATCAGTGATGATCGACTCTGGAATCCCGAATCGGCAAACAATGCGGTCACGGACAAAATCCGCCATGACTTTCGTATTCACTGCTTTGTAAGATGCTGCTTCAACACATTTGGTAAAATAGTCAATTGCCACGAGGATGAATCTATGCCCGTTGGAAGCGGCCGGCTCAATTGGACCAATAACATCCATTCCCCAAGCGGCGAAGGGCCATGGTGAGCTAGTCGCATTAAGCTCATTTGGAGGTACCTTTATCATATCTGCATGTATCTGGCAGCGGTGGCATTTTCGGACGTACTGGATGCAATCAGTCTCCATGGTCATCCAAAAGTAGCCAGCACGGAGTATCTTCTTGGCTAAGACAAAGCCGTTCATATGTGGACCACAGGTCCCGGCATGAATTTCCTCTAGCAGTTTAGATGCTTCCTTCGCATCGACACACCTTAGTAATCCCAAATCTGGAGTCCTCCTATATAGGATTCCTTCGCTGTGAAAGAAATTGTTGGACAACCTTCGAAGCGTGCGTTTCTAAGTAGTGTTTGCAACCTCCGGGTATTCTCCTTTTGCTAAATATTCCTTGATATCATGAAACCAAGGCGTTCCGTCTGCTTCTTTTTCGACATGAGCACAGTAAGTTGGCTGACTATGAATCTTTACTGGAATAGGGTCTATGAAGTTCTTATCTGGATGCTGAATCATGGATGATAGAGTGGCCAATGCATCGGCAAACTCGTTCTGGACTCTGGGAACATGCTGGAACTCTGTCCTTATAAACCTCTTTCTCAACTCCTGTACATGATGCAAATACGGGAGTATCTTGGAGTTCTTGGTCGCCCATTCTTCTCGGACCTGATGTATAAGCAAATCCGAATCTCCAATCACCAGCAACTCTTGGACGTTCATGTTAATGGCCATCTTGAGCCCAGGATGCAAGCTTCGTACTCGGCCATATTGTTGGTGCATGGGAACCTAAGCTTGGCGGATACCGGATAATGCTGGTCGGTTTCTGATACTAGGACTGCTCTTATGCCAACTCCCTTGAAATTTGCTGCTCCGTCGAAAAAAATCCTCCAACTGTCATAGGATTCTGCAATGTCCTCTCCTATGAAGGATACCTCCTCATCAGGAAAATACGTCTTCAGAGGCTCGTATTCTCCATCCACAGGGTTTTCAGCAAGGTGATCTGCTAGGGCCTGTCCTTTGATTGCTTTTTGAGTCACGTAGACAATGTCAAATTCACTCAGCAGGATCTGCCACTTGGCTAGCTTGCCGGTGGGCATGGGCTTCTGAAACATATACTTCAATGGGTCCATTCTTGATATGAGATACGTGGTGTAAGCACATAAATAATGCCTCAACTTCTGAGCTACCCAAGTCAGAGCACAACAGGTGCGCTCTAGTAAGGAATACCGGGCCTCGTACGAGGTGAACTTCTTGCTGAGATAATAAATGGCCTGCTCTTTTCTCCCCGTTTCATCATGCTGCCCCAGAACACAACCAAACGCTCCATCTAATACTGCAAGGTAGAGTAGCAGGGGTCTACCTGGTTCGGGCGAAACCAGAACCGGCGGTGTTGACAGGTACTTTTTGATTCTGTCAAAGGCTTTCTGGCAGTCGTCAGTCCATTTGGTAGCGGCGTCCTTCTTCAACATCTTAAAGATCGGCTCACAAATGACAGTGGACTGAGCTATGAACAGGCTGATGTAGTTAAGTCTCCCCAAGAAACTCATAACCTCTTTCTTGCTCTTCGGCGGCGGCAATTCTTGAATAGCTTTGACTTTTGATGGATCCAATTCTATCCCTCAGCGGCTCACAATGAACCCAAGTAGTTTTCCAGCAGGAACCCCAAATGCACATTTTGCGGGATTCAGCTTCAGGTTGTACCTTCTCAGTCTATTGAAGAATTTCCTCAAATCTCCCATGTGATTAGCGGCTTTCTTGGATTTGATGATGACGTTGTCTACATACACTTTGATCTCCTTGTGTATCATGTCATGAAAAATTATGGTCATGGCCCTCATGTAGGTGGCCCCTGCATTCTTTAACCCAAACGGCATCATTTTGTAACAATACATCCCCCACGGCGTAATGAAAGCCGTTTTCTTAGCATCATCTTCATCTATCCATATCTGATGGTACCCAGCAAAACAATCAACGAACGACTGCAACTCATGCTTGGCGCAGGGAAAGTCATCTTTTGGACTGGCCCGGTTGAGATCCCGATAGTCGACACAAATTCTGACCTTCCCATCCTTCTTCGGTACTGGCACGATATTGGCTAACCATGTCGGATACTCTACTACCCGGAGGACCTTAGCTTTGACCTGCTTAGTGACTTCTTCCTTGATTTTCAAACTCATGTCTGGCTTGAACTTTCTGAGCTTCTGTTTCACTGGCGGACAGGCCGGATCAGTCGGTAATTTGTGAGCCACAATGGACGTGCTTAGACCAGTCATGTCGTCATATGACCATGCGAATATGTCCTCATATTCCTTTAGAAATTTTGTATACTCTTCCTTCTCAGACAGTGACAAATGAACGCTGACTCGTGTTTCTTTGATGTTCTCTGCATCTCCTAGACTGACGATCTCCGTCTCGTCCAGGTTGGACTTAGGCCTATTCTCAAAATTCTCAACTTCTTTAACGATTTCTTTCGGTATATCATCTTCCTCTGAATCTGTGTCCGTTTGTCGCGTTGTCTCGTTGCATGTCACAGTCGTTGGTTCATCAAGATAAGTAATTGTAATGCTATTTGAGTAAAATAATGAGAGAAAATAATAAGAGAGAGATTTGTAAGAAAATTGAAATACTTTAATAAATTCCATAAGTGTTTTGAACATTGGAGCTCTTTCTTGCGAAAAAAGAAAAATGCGAAGAGAAAATAAACTTAATAAAGCAAAATAGTGCGTAATGCTTTGTTCAGCCTTGCTACCCCGAGGCACGTCGGGCTCTGGTGGTTCTGACGGTCGAGTTGCTGAGGTGTGCTCCTCTGCTCACAGCCTGTATGGAAGGGCCTTCCTCCCCCTCCTCCTAGAAAATGACACAACAATCCATATCATCCTCTTCCAGGAACAAATTCCTCATTGCTGCTAATGCTTCCTCTTCTTCTGACCCATAGATAACCTCGGCTGGTTTAAAAGTCTGCTCTAGACGGGGTATCGGTTGCTCCAATAGATAGTAAGGGCCGTGCCATGGTGGCGACCAATCCTTGAATTCTTCCCAGGTATACTCATACCCCAACCCGAAAATGGTACCATGCTTCTTGAGCTTGATAGGCTTAGCAATTCCTTGGAGGTTTTTGCCAAGTCCTTTGCCAGGTTCATATCCGCTCCAATTCAGTATGCTTTCAATTTTGTTGTTCTGCCATTTATCTTTGTCGACTGCGTTGACCCGCTCGATGTGGTGGTAAGTTTCCCCACCTAATCTTCTTCTTCCTCCAATTGCTGGAATGGTCTGGCGGCTATATATGGGGTTGCTACCGTCACCATGAATGATCACCTCCTGGTAATTCCATTCAAATTTCACTGCCTGATGTAGTGTTGAGCCACGGCCCCGACAGCATGAATCCATGGTCGTCCCAACAGCAGATTGTAAGAAGCCGGCACGTCTATCACTTGAAAATCAACATCGACCAAGTGGGCCCCATTTGCAAACGTAGGCTAATTTCCCCAATAGTGGACCTTTGAGATCCGTCGAAAGCTTTGACGTTGATGGCCCCATCCTTGATTTCATGCAGCCCTTTTCCCAATGTTCTGAGTGTTACCAGAGGACAAATGTTGAGACTGGACCCCTCATCGACCAGGATTCGGGTGATAAAATAATCTTCGCACTGCACAGTGATGTGCAATGCCTTGTTATGACTCAATCCTTCCGGTGGCAGCTCATCCTCGTGAAAGGTGATTTTATGACTCTCCAACACTTGGCCCACCATGTTTGCCATTTCTCCTCCAGTGATGTTGCTTGGTACATACGCCTCACTCAATACCTTCAACAAGGCATTCTTGTGTGCATCAGAACTTTGTAATAAAGCCAAGATAGAAATTTGTGCCGGTGTTTTGTTCAGCTGGTCAATGACCGAGTATTCCTTGGCTTGTATCTTTCTCCAGAGATCACCGGGTCCAGTTTCAATGATGGCTTGTCAGCCAGAGGTCTGCTTACTCGACTCAGCTAAGTGTTCTGGGGTATAAACCCTGCCGGTTCTTGTCATACCCTGCGCTGCAACTGTTTCTCCGAACTTGGCTTTTCCTTTCCTTCTTGCCTCGGCTGTGTAGTCCCACGGTATAGCTTTTGTGTGGAACGGTGTTACGGCTGTCATTGCTACTGGAATAGGCACCCTTGCCTTGGAAGGTAATACAACAACTTCAAAGTGCTCAGGCGCCTTTGGGGACCCAAACTTGACCTCGATTGGTGTTGGCGTCTTTGCGGAGGCTGGTGCTTCAAACTCAAGCGGTATGGACATGTTCACCTCAGCATCTTCAGAAGGCTGAATTTGGACTACAATCGGGTTAAGAGTGACTGTTGGTTTCTTTGGATTGTCACCTTCCATGATCAAACCGATTGATCCTTTGGGATCCCAATCATCTTCTATTTCAATCATATGAACACTTCCACCCTTGTGGTCTGGTAGAGGGTTGTTGCGGACGTTCGGAGCAGGCTCCTTTGCCACGATAATCTTGTTATCAATTAAAGCCTGGATCTTGTCCTTCAGGGAGCGACACTCATCAATAGTGTGTCCCTTCATGCCAGAATGGTATGCACATGTTTTGTTTGGGTTAATCCACCGGAAGTGTTTTCAGGAGTTATGGCAGGGACAGGGGTGACATAACTAGTGGCTTTGAGTCTTTCGTACAGCTGGTTGATTGGCTCAGCAATGGCGGTGTATTGTTTGGGAGGTCTGCGGTCAAAATTTGGTCGGGGTCTAGGAAAGTTTTGGCGAGTAGGAGGTGATTGATAGTGGGATGGTTGAGTGTTGTAGGCTTGGTAGACTTCTGTGGGTTTGGAATATTTGGGTGAAGGAGGTTTGTACGTGGGAGGTTGAGGTGATTGATAGGTAGGTGGTGGAGCTTGGTAGGAAGATTTGAGGTAGGTTGATATGTAAGAGGGGGTATTGGGTAGGTTTGGTATTCGATTGGGGATTTTGTTCTCTGTGCAACCATCACGGCACTCACATCCGTTTTCTTGGTGTGCCACCAGACTGTAGAGCCTTGTTTGTAGCCTGTAATGCTTCAAAGTTAGTGACCATACCACTTTTAATACCTTCCTCGATCCTCTCCTCTAGCTTGATGATGTCGGAGAATTTCTGGCCTTCAATCAGCATCAACCTTTCGTAGTACTGTGGGTCTTGAGCCCGGACGAAAAACCTGTTCATTTGTTCTTCTTCTAAAGCCGGCCTGACCTTAGCAGCTTCTGATCTCCTACGAGTAGCATACTCGCGGAATGTCTCCGTGGTTTTTTTCAAGTTCTGGATGTAGAACACATCTGGCGCATTCTCCGTGTTGAATCTGAACCTGTCCATGAAATCGGACGCCATACTTACCCAGTTCGACCATTTCTTCGGGTCTTGGCTAATGTACCAAGATAGAGTATCCCCTTTCAGACTTCTCATAAAGAGCTTCATGCGAACCTTTTCATCCTTTCCTACTCCGACCAGCTTGTCGCAGTATGTCCTCAAATGAACTCTGGGATCCCCGGTGCCATCGAACATTTCGAACTTGGGAGGTTTGTACCCCTCAGGCAGTTCGACATCTGGTTGAATGCAAAGGTCTTCGTAATTCAGTCCCTCGATCCCCTTGCTTCCTTCAACACCCTGAACTCGGCTAGTCAGCTTCTTGAGTTCTGCGGCCAGATTCTTGATAATAGAGTCTTTGTCATCAGACTCAGGTGTGCTCAAGGCGGGATGAATGGGGTGTGGTATGGTTTCCACATAGGTGGGGGTGTTGTGGTGATGATCATTTGTGGAGTTCAGTGGTTCGGGGATGAGCAGTGGGGTGTTGCTTGAAGTGTGGCATGTGTTGCAGTGGTGATGGGGAGTGGGTTGGTTTTGTGGCTTCGGGATGTTTTGAGGAGGTATGGGATTTTGAGTGTTGGGGAAGCTGATATCCGGGGTAGTGAGGGAAAATGACAAGCTTGCCAAGTTCCGAACTTGGTCCAATTCTTCCTGAAATTTCAATAACTTCTGTTCGAGCTGGGAGGCACTTTCCTTGGAAACCTGAATACCCTGAGAAGTCTCTACCCTTTCAACTGAGCTCTCCTTTCTGATGTTGCTCAAATCTTCCATCTTTCCTTTGTTCTTGTTTCTGATAGGACTCGTAGGAGGAGGAGGCGGAGGACCCTTGGATCTTGTGGAATATGATGACGATGCCAGAGTGCACGAACTAATCTTTGGGGAGGGGAATAAGCAAAAGTAAAAACAAAAGGTAACAAGTTAGTAGGGATCGTGAGAAGAAAACGTTGCAATATTTAAACACAGAGTGTAAGAATATAAATCGTGTCCTAAACTGGGAGCCTCATTGTGCCCGAGGTAGGCCTAGCGACAAGTAAATTTGGAGAACTTAGAATGCTAAATGCCTCATTTTATTGATAAAAAATAAGAAGAATCCCAAAACGACACTAAATAACAGGAAAATGCCATAGGCCTTATTACATTTAAAGCAAAGAAAAGACTCCTAACTACTTGGTCCCAGAAGGACCTTCCCCAGACTCGGCATCTTTAGCTCCATCGAACAGCTTCACCAGCTCACGTAGTCCCAGCAGCAAGTAGGCTCTCGCCAGATGTCCGTCTTCTTCCACCAGCTTAGCAATTTGGGGTGAATGTGGGTGACCATGCCGAATCTGGGGACTTCGTGCCTCATTTTTTGCAAAACAAAAGGTTAGGCACTTTTCCCCCACCGGACTCGACTATTTAACATCAATAATTAGCATAAGAAGCATTTAGTTCTCCAAATGAATGCACAGAACGTGGTAAGGTCCGTTTGGGTTTCAAGGAAACCCAATGGACTTTGGACAAGGCTATCTTAAAGAGTCATTATGCGGACAACATAACTGACTCGGCTAGGTTTGACCATGATGCATGTACAATTAAACGGAGTAAGGTTTCTATGTGGTATTAGACTGGTACCCTTGAGCGAAAAACTCAAGAGGGAAAGGCGCGGAACCGTCGACTACACCGTTGATCGACTGGTTTTACTGCAAATATGCCTTTGCCGGATTTAGGGGGTGATAATATCGGAAGAGCGCAACCACTCATTATAAGCGTTGCTATGGAATTTTGTTTGGCACGAATGGAATATGATGTTAAATATGCAATTACAAGAATGAAACAAGTTGTCACGTATTTGCACGTTCATAAAATGATTACAATAATTGCTCATAATTACAACAGTATTGAAGGAAAGCAGTAAAAGAAAGCATTAAAGAAAAGAAAACAAAGAGCCAAGTCAGTTTTGTAGTAGAAAAGAGATAAACACATTAAATAAAGGCAATAAAGAAGCAGTAAAGTCACAAGCAACATGAAATGGTAAAAGCCTAAAGAAATCCCCAACAGAGTCGCTATGCTGTCGATGCCCCCTTTTTCAAAAGGCGAAATCGGGTTTTCGACATTTGGGCGGACAACTCTATTCCTTTTGGGAATTTGGGTTTGAGATTTAGAAGAGTCGCCACCTAATGATTAAGTGCATTAGGACACTAAGAATTTAAAAGAAAGAAGAACCAGAGAATGGGTAAGGGCTTGAAATTATCTCAGGGGGAAGGTGTTAGGCACCCCCCAAGATCCACCAGTGTGGTTTCCGGCCATGTTACAATTGTGACTTTAAAACAAGTAAACATACAAGACAACTTCCACATAACGATTACAAGTACGAATGTATAAAGGTTAAATAAACATGCTGAAGTCAGGAAATAGGTGGTTTCATAGTTGCTTAAAAGAATGTATAAGTGCAGAAAAATAAGGATCAAATAACGAGTGCAAACAATCTGACAAAAGAAGTGAAATGGGCGGAAGTTTAAAAAAGAAAACAGTGCTGGAAATTCAAAGAGGTTTTAAATGATTTGAAGCGAAATACAAGGTTTAAAGAGCTGGAAACTGACAGTTTAAGAAAACAATAACGAAAGTACATAAGGAGGGAGGGGGGTCCTAGGTTTATAAATAACATGGATCATCCACGCAACACCCGGTAACCAATTATACGCGTGGTGTTATCGCGTGATCATCATATCCATGTCTACCCTTCCCACCCCATTAAGGTATTAAAGCGCGGAATAGTATCGTTACTTATTGCATGCTATTACCCGTCCCGATCCTATCAGTCCCGGAGGCATTGAGACTACTAATCCTAAAGGGGAGGGAGTTGGGGCTTTTCAGAAGTTTTTAAAAGGATAAAAGTCTAGGCGACACACAAAAACACATAATAAAATAGGGGAAAAGCAAACAGCAGTTAGGCTTAAATAGGCTCCTCACTCACTAAATCAAATATATAGCATGGCTTCAAATACAGGTTATGGTCTGAATTAAATTTAAAAGCGTTATAACAGGTTGATTTATCACATATTTCTCAGATGAGGAGTCCGAATTAGCCTTATCTGGTTGTAGTTATCAGAGCTGAGACAGTTAATGAAAAACCTAATGGTTTGCCTAAGTGAGACCTATAGGCATGATATCTAGCGGAGCGTACTGATTTTAAAGAAAGGATCACTGTTTTTATACGATAAAAGATCTGCAGATTTTAAACGAACTTATGACTTGTTTTAAACGTATAGATAAAATACACGAGGCTGATTCGATTGATTATTCCTATAGGCAAGTTATCTAAGCGTTATTGGTTTTAAAACGATTACAGAGATGCAAGAGTCCTATAGGCATGGTCTCTAGAATGCAATTGATTAATATTACGCCTACGATTGTTTGCCTAATGATATGTATATGCAGAAATGCAGAAAACTTATAGGCATGAGTTCTAGAATGAGAATACAGAAATAACCTATAGGCATGATTTCTAAGATGAGAATGCGGAAATAAATAACCTATAGGCATGTTTTCTAAGATGAGAATGCAGAAATAAATAACCTATAGGCTTGTTTTCTAAGATGAGAATGCAGAAGTAAATAACCTATAGGCATGTTTTCTACCCTTTTTCATACATTCATCCCCATCCCTTTCCACTAACCATCCCCAATAGTTATTACAAATTATTACAGACCCGAATGAATTAAAAGAAAGAAAAGTAAAATTACATCAGAAGTTCCAGCTACAACCAAACAGCCTAATTCAGACTCAAAGTCCAACAATATGAGATAAACCAACTTCCAGGATAAGATTTCCAAAAGCCTTTCTCATCCTTTGGGTGTGTCAAAGTTCCAAGGAGCTTTATGAACTCAGGCAGTGCTTACACCCAATTATATTGCAGAATTAAGATTATGGTGCAGTGTGGAATAGCCAGCCCTCAAAAGTCCCAGTTCAGAGGGAGCTCCAGGTCCCAAAGCAAGGCTCATAAGAGGGGGCAGAACTTAAGAGTCTAAGAATAAGTGTAAGTGCATCGGGGGGGGGGGGGGAATTAGGAAAGCCATGGCAGGCTGGTGGTCATGCCCAGCAATTGGGAATGCTGGCACACCCCTGACCAGCCTGTCAGCCAAAACTTGGGAGTTAGGATCTATTGAAGATCAAGTTCAGGCCTGAGCAGTAACTTGGATACTGCCAGGCCAAAACCTTAACTCAGACACATAGAGGAAAATAGGGGTAGGGATTCACAATAGAAATAGATACAGGGAAAGAACATACATAATTTAATCACTGAACATGCACAATAAAGAGAACAAGAATGCTGAAACTATAAAGTAAACACATAGAGGTGAGGCAAAAATTAAATCAGAACATACCGGTTTCAGAAGAAATAAGCAAAAACAGTAGTCTTGAAGAAACCAAATTGCAAGCAAAGCGGTTCCAAAAGATCCCAAGCAAAGCAGAGTATTGAATTCAAAACAGAGTTGCAAGTGTGCCAGTATTTTAAAGACTAGTGGTGTGAAGAATGAAGTCGTAAGATGTTGTGGTAAGATACAAGGTAAGGTCCCTTTTATAGTACAGAAAGCAAGCAAGAAAGGCAAGGAAATATTATTGAAATCAGTCTCCCTTTGGTTAAGGGATTCTGATTCTAATGGGTAAAAACCAGTTAAGGAAAGAAGTTTTACTTAAAACCTTTCAAAGTAGCACAAAAGGGGTAAACACACAGAACTTATTTAAGGAAAACAATCAACAGTACACGGTTTGTGCCAAATATGGCAAGGGAATCAATCAAACAGTCCTGACACCAAAATTACAAGTTCAATTTGACTGAATCAAGTCAAGAGAGGTAAAGGAGATTCAATCGAAGAAAAATCAATGAAAATCCATCAGCCTTATTAAAGAGATTTCAGAATCAATCACTTAGATGGTGAAAACCTTTTTGAAAGAGGGATTTTCTCATATATAAAGCATACAGATCAAACAAAAGGAACTGTCAAGTCATTTAGGAAAAAGAGTCTATCATTGAAAGCCTTAGAGTCACAAGCAAAAGAGATTCAAGTTCAGTTACAGACTCATTGAGAATCTGAAAGCCTAGGGTCCCAACGTGGAATCCTAACACCATTTACCCAATGAAAACCCCCAAATCCTAGGGTCTAAAATTGAGTCAGACAATAGAGGTGAGAAAACAGGTCTTTGAAAAAGGCTCAGAAGTCTTTTCCAAAGGCTTAACGAGAGACGAACACACACGATAGAAAGAACACTGATTCAAAGTCATGAGAACATGCTTGAGAAAACTTGGAATTTAAACAAGTTTCAGAAGAAAGAGATGATACGAGTCTTAGACGAAGTAGATGAAATATGCTTAACAGGAACGCAAATAGAGTTCAGTAAAGCGAACAAAACCAAAGAACTCAACCTTAAACACATATAGCAAAGCCTAAGGAAAACAACACGGATTATCATCCGAGTACAGGAATAACAACGAAAATAGACGAGTCATGAATAATAGAAAAAAAAAGAGAGCGAACTCATGCGTAGTAAAAGGAAAACATACGAGCATAACACAGACAAACGCATGTAAAGAAAGAACAGGAAGAATCAGAAAGATATTTGAAGGAACTTTTCAGAAACCCNTGAAAAAGTGGAACCACGGAGTCAATAACACAAAGACATCTCAGTGGCACACTGAGACAATACCTGTATAACCGCATCTGAAGCATAGCATCAGGCTAGCTCGGGAGTGCATATAAACGGGCCTGACCACCACCTAATCGACTCCCCCTCTTAGGCGACCCATAGATGACTGTCCTCCACCCCTAGCTGGCTGGGTGGGTGGTGAAGTAACTGGCTGAAGTCTATGGCTGACTTCTCTGTCTTGAAGAGAACCATCATAGGCGGGCTTCAAATCATCGAACAGCTTAGGTCTAATGGTGAGAAAGGGTGAGCACAAGTCATCCACGGCCTGGAACGCCATGGATTCCGGTGGATTTCAGGGCGGAGGTAGCTAGGGTTAGAGAAGGTTCGAGAGTGTTTGAGAGAGAGGAGGGTTTTAGGGGCGGCGGATAATTGAAAAATGAGTTAGGGTTGGTGGGGTTGATCAATTAAAAAGGAAAGAGTGAGTGTGAGCCGTTGATCTGTTAGATCAACGGCTGGGATTAAAAGAAAAGGTCCGGGCGGGTTATTTGAGTGGGTCGTGGGTCGGGTGAACTTAGGATTTGGGCCGGGTAATGGGGTTTTAAACTGGGTTTAATTGGGGGGCTAATTTAGGCTAAAATTGAAATGATTAGGGCTAGTATTTAAATAGCCATTTTTCCCTTTTTATTTTATAAAAATAGTAAAACAATTTCTGTAAACAAATTAAAGGTACTAAATTAATTACTAATATGTAAATATTAAATTAAAAATACTGGAATCAAAATTTGTAATTCTAAATGCAATTAATCTTAAAATAGGCTAGAATTGCAATTATGTGCAATTTAATTTTAAAATACTCAATAAATTTGTAAAAAATGTGCAAAAATTACCTTAGCTATATTTTGGTATATGAGGATAAAATAAATTAGTCACCAAAATGATAATTTGAGGAATAATAATTGATTTTTGTACTGCTAAAATGGACAATAAATTAATTTTAAAAATCTTTAAAAAATTAGGAAAAATGCCAAAATACTTAGATATGCATATATATATATATATATATATATATATATATATATATATATATATATATATATATATATGTATATATATATGCTATTTTGAGAGTATTGTTTGTATATAAAAATTATATAGGGAAAAATTGGGTATCAACACTTCATTTCTGGTGAGTTGGAAGTGGGGGAAAGCTTAGGAATAGCTCACGATGGGGAGGAGGCCCAAGAGGCCCCAATGGAGGTCCAACCTGAAAATGAGGAGCAAGCGGAGGTGTCAATTAATATGCTTATGGGCCTGGGAAACTCACGTACAACAATTAATATTTTGGGTAGGGTCAAGAAAATTCCACTAGTCATTCTAATAGATAGTGGGTCGACCTACAGTTTTATTGACACAATTGTTCCAAAGAAATTGGGCTTGATGGGTGAGCCCATTAAAGGTGTAATGCAAGTTTCAGTTGCCAATGGGCATAAAATGCCTTGTTACCAGTTCAGCCCGGGGTTCAAATGGGAAATGGGGGATAACCATCAATTCGTCTTTGATTTATGTTGGCTGCGAGCTAAAGATTGTGATATTGTGTTGGGAATCGATTGGATTGATTCAGTTACTCCCATCTTGTTAAACACCATTCCTCACAGTGTTTCCTTTATTAAAGATGGGGATGTGGTGACTCTTTTTGGCAGCAAGGAAAGTTCTCAAATATCTCTACTAGCCTCAAGTCTATGACCAATTTATTAAAGGGGAGTTTTTGCAGCTTCGTGGCCCAAGCCCAAATGAACTCTATGGAGAGTATTGATGTCAGCCCAGTTCCAGTTCAATATAATAAATTGCTAACTCATTATGCAGATGTATTCCAAGAACCCAAAGGGTTACCTCCTAGACGGAGCTGTGATCACATTATTGAGCTTGTCCCTGGAGCAAAAGCTGTGAATCAAAGGCCCTATCGCTACTCCTACGAGCAAAAGAATGTGATTGAAAAGCTAGTGCAGGAAATATTACAAGCCAGCACGGTGGTTCCTAGCTTGTCCCCTTTTGCTTCACCTATCACCTTGGTAAAGAAAAAAGATGTATCCTGGAGAATGTGCGTACATTAGAACGACATCACAGTTAAGAATAAGTATCCCATTCCAGTGGTAGAAGATCTCTTGGATGAATTGCATGGAGCTAATTTCTTTTCAAAGTTGGATTACGTTCTGGATATCATCCAATTCGCATGCGCGAAGAGGATGAATTCAAGACATCATTCCGCAACCATCATGGCCTTTGGCAATTTCGGGTAATGCCTTTAATGAACCTTTCAGGAACTAATGCATAAGGTATTCGGCCCTCATCTTAGGAAATTTGTTTTAGTTTTGTTTTGATATTCTTGTTTATAGTGCTACACTGGGGGACCATGAGGCTCATCTGAAAATTGTGTTTGAAGTTTTGCGAACTAATCAGTTGTCCGCGAAATTATCCAAATCTAGTTTTGGTGAGGCCCAAATTGAATATTTAGGACACATTATATCTGGGAAGGGGGTTAGCACTGACAACTCTAAGATAGAGGCCATGGTGAATTGGGCCAGGCCCAACAGCATAAAAGCCTTTCATGGTTTCCTTGGTGTTACAGGATACTATCGGAGGTTCATTTGATATTTCGCCACCGTAAGTAGGTCTAACTTACTAAAGTAGGGTGCTTTCAACTAGAATGAAGATGCAACACAAGCTTTTGAAGCGTTAAAGCAGGCTATCATACAAGCACTTGTTTTAGCCCTTCTTGATTTCACTAAGTATTTTGTCGTGGAAGTTGATGCTTGTGGAACTGGAGTGGGTGCAGTTTTAATGCAACATGGATGTCCTATATCTTTTCTAAGTCAAGCTTTGGGGCAAAAACTTCTTGGGCTATTGACTTATGAGAAGGGGTTGATTGCATTATTGTTAGCTATTGAGAAATGGAGACATTACCTACAACCATTTTATTTTGCTATTAAAACTGATCATTTCAGTCTAAAATATCTAAAGGATCAGAGACTGACTACTTCATTGCAACAAAAGGGCTTGACTAAGCTACTTGGGCTTAGTTATGAGATTCATTATAGAAAAGGAAGTGAAAATGTTGCAGCTGATGCCCTGTCTCGCAAATTTAAAAAGGAAGTTGATTGTCAACCAATGACATTGGTGCAACCAGCTTGGGTGCAAGAAGTCCTCAACAGTTATGAAGGAGATTCTGAAGTCAAAGGTGTTGTCCAGTTTGCTGCTTGATGCAAATTCTGTACCGGATGTGTTGCTACAACAAGGAATTTTAAGGCATAAAGGGCAAATCTGGATTGGCAATGGTGGACATTACAGGCAGAAATTGATTGAAGCTATGCACCTCACAACATGGGGAAGACATTCAGGGGTCCTTGCAACTCAGCAAAGGCTGAGAGCATTGTTCTATTAGCCTGGTCTTTTGTCAGATGTTAAAAAATTTGTGTCTGAATGTGACAATTGCCAAAGAAACAAAGGGGAGAATGTTGCATACGCGGGTCTCCTTCAACCTTTGCCTATTCCTTCTAGAGCATGGGAACATATTACTATGGATTTCATTGAAGGGCTTCCTAAATCAGGAGGGAAAGAGGTAATCTTTGTGGTAGTGGATCGTTTCACCAAGTATGCACATTTTTTAGCCTTATCCCACCCTATACAACATCTCAAATAGCTCAAGTTTTTCTTGACAACATTATTAAATTACATGGGAACCTAGTGTCAATTGTCTCTGATATGGACCCTGTATTTGTTAGCTTATTCTGGAAGGAGCTTTTTAAGGGCATGTGAGTGCAAATTAAGTTAAGTTCCGCCAATCATCAACAGACAGACGGACAAACGGAAAGGCTTAATAGGTGTTTGGAAGGTTACCTTTGCTGCATGACGGGTCATAAACCAGCAAATTGGAGTAAATGGTTCAGCTTAGCAGAATTTTGGTATAACTCGACCTATCATTCTGCAATTCAAATGTCTCATTTTAAGACTTTGTATGGTTATGATCCTCTGTTACCTACATTTGAGCCGGTGGCTCAGTACAAAGTGAACTCCGTGGATGAAATGTTGAAACAAAGGCAAATCATGAGCAAAGTTCTGCAAGAGAATTTAAAGAAGGCTCAGGAAAGGATGGAGCTTTACGCCTATTCAAAAATAACAGAAAGAGTTTTTGAAGAAGGGACTGGGTATACCTCAAATTGCAACCTTATCAACAGACGTCAGTAGCTATTCGTGTGAATTTGAAGTTAGCTTCGAAATTCAATGGCCCATATCAGATTATGCGACGAATTGGCCAAGTGGCTTATGAGCTTCGATTACCCGCTGGGTCAAAAATTCACCCGGTGTTTCATGTGTCGCAACTTAAGAGGAAGGTTGGAACTCAAAATGTAGCATTGATTGATCCCCCAATCTGCAACATTGAAGGCAAATTTTGGTGGAACCAGTGGCAATCTTAGATCGACACATGGTGAAGAAGAAGAATAAGGCGGCAACTAAGGTATTGGTGCAATAGGAGAGCTTATCTCCTGAAGAAGCAACCTAGGAGGATATTAATTTCCTTCGTTTTCAGTTCCCTACATTTCAACCTTAACTGTCATCAAAGTTCTTTAATGGAGGATGGGATTGTTACGAGCTGGGAGTAACACGAAGGGTAGTTTGGGCTATTAAGGCTAGTTTTCTCATTTCTGTTGTGGAGTCTTTGTTTAGTTTATATTACCTTAGTCCCTAGTTATTTATGTTTAAGTCCCTAAACGTGGCCTATGTAGTTGGCTGCCAAGTTTCCTAGTCTGTTAGCAGAGGAGTCCTATTTAGTATCGTGTATTCTCATTTCCTGTTTTTATGCTGAATGACAAACAACTTTTATTCTCTTCACCTTTCTGTCCTCTTTTTATCCCTTTCATACGTAGCAGTAGCTACAGAGGGGTCGACTTAGACACTTGCTATGAGATGACAATAATATAGTTAAAGAGTTATTCTAAGCATGGATATCATGACTAATACTGAAAGCTCAATAACAGAAAGTGATAAGTTCTTCTTTCACAACTATGATTTCAACTTCAGTCATATCATTTAACAGCTTACATTTCAAGGCATTTAAGCAGTATAAATCATGGAGAATTCCAAATAATTATCATGCGCAAATTATGCCGAGGTCGTACGGCCCGATCCGACATAATATTTAAACTGTGCACTGCCGGAGGGTTGAACGACATGAACCATAGATGCATCTATTTACTAACGAGGCACTCGGCCCGATCCACAAATAACAATTATCTTTAAGAAAACACAAATTTCTCATTTACAGTCAAGTATCTCATACAAACCTTCAAGTAAGTGAATTTAACCTTATATAATTCCTTTTATCAATTTCTAACATGACTTAAGTGATTATATTAGCAAGTAAGGATGCAAACATTTCAAATCACGATACGGGTCCTAAACTACCCGGACAATAGCATAATAGTAGCTACGTACGGACTCTCGTCACCTCGTACGTACGTAGACCCCACAAATAGGTACAAACATTTATTTAATTCAACTATGGGGTTAATTCCCTCTTACAAGGTTAGAAAGGAGACTTACGTTGTCTCAAAGCCTACTTCCCAATTCAAGAATGCGCTCAAACCTCCAAATTCGATGCCAAATGACTCGAAACTAGTCAAATATTATATAAACTAATCAAATTATGCTCAAAAGTTCATATCTCCAATATTAAAGTGATTACCCACCCCAAATCGCAAGATTCCTAAAATTCACCCCCGGGCCCACGTGCCCAAATTTCGAAAATTTTTGAAGAAAGTTGTTACCCATAGCCTAAGGAACATAAATATATAGTTTTTACTAAGTTCCATAACCAATTTCGTGGTCAAATCTCATTTTTATCAAAAACCTAGGTTTTCATCTAAGCCCTTGATTTTCACTAATTTTTACATGTTAATCTACCCATAATCTATGTATTTAACTCATGTTGTGTAGAAATTACTTACCTCAAAGTGCTAGGTAAAATCCCTCTTCAAAAAGCTCTAAAAATCGCCTAAGAGATGAAGTGAAATAAAATAAATGGCCTAAGTCCCGCATTAAAACAGCCGGACACACCCCTCTGATGTCGCATTTGCGACACCAGGTTCGCAAATGCGAAGCTTGGGCTTAAGCTGCTGGGGTCGCAAATGCGACTTCTGCTGGGATCGCAAATGCAAACACTGCCTAGGTCGGGCTCCTTCGCAATTGCGAAGCCCTCATCACAAATGCGAGGTTCGCATTTGCGAACAATCTCTCGCATTTGCGGGACCTGCAGCTGTTTCATGAACACCAGAAATCTGGTGTGTTTTCAACTCCTTCCACACGTCCAAAACTCACCCGAACCCTTGGGTCTCCACACAAATTACTCACACAAGTCTAACAACATCATACAAATTTTCTCGTGCGATCGGAACACCGAAATAACATCAAAAACCACGAATTGGACGCCAAAACGCATGAATTTACTCATGAACTCTAAAAACTTCTAAAACACTTCCGCGCGTCCGATTCCTATCAAATTAATTTAGAATGATGCCAAACTATGCGTGAAAGTCTTAAATGACATTACGGACCTACTCCAACTTGCGGAACTGAAATTCGAACCCGATATAAAAAAGTCCACTCTCGGTCAAACTTTCAAAAAACGTCAAGTTCTAACTTTCGCCAAATAACTCCGAAACGACCTACGGGCCTCCGAATCCACTTCCGAATGCGCTCCTAAGTCCAGAATCACCACATAGAGCTATTCCCAAGCTCGAAATCCTAAACGAACGCCTAAAATGTAAAAATCTATTTTAACCCAAACTAATGAATTTGCTCAAATGGCCAACTTTCATTATTAGGCGTCGAAACGCCCCCGGGTCATCAAAATCCCAATCCGAACATACGCCCAAGTTCGGAATCATGCTATAAACCTATTAAAACCGTCAAATCCCGATTCGAAGGTCATTTACTCAAAATATTGACCGAAGTCAAACTTGGCCTTTTAAGCCATCCTTAAGGAACCAAGTGTTCCGATTTCAACCCAAACTCTTCCAAATTCCGAACTACCCATCCCCGCAAGTCATAAATCAGTAAAAGCAAGTACGAGAGATCTTATTTAGGGGAATGGAGTTCTAGAAAGCAAAACCACCGGTTGGGTCGTTATATTTACCACCTCTGAAACAAATGTTCGTCCTCAAATGGGTTTAGATTCATACCTGAAGTGCTGAATAAGTGTGGATATCTGCTCCGCATGTCTTCCTCTGAATCCCAGGTCGCCTCCTCGATTGGTTGAGCCCTCAACTAAACCTTTACGGCGGAAATCCTCTTGGACCTCAACTGGCAATGCTGTCTAGCAACAATGGCAACTGGCTCCTCTCATAACCCAAACTCTCATCTAGCTGAATAGTGCTGAAGTCTAACACATGTGACAAGTCGACGTGATACCTCCAGAGCATAGACACCTGAAATACCAGATGAACCCCTAATAGGCTGGGAGGTAAAGCAAGCTCATAAGAAACCTCCCAAACACGCCTCAACACCTCAAATGGGCCTATAAACCTGGGGCTTAGCTTGCCCTTCTTCCGAATCTCATAATACCCTTCATCTGCGAGACTTTCAAGAGAACCTTCTCCCCGACCATAAATGATACATCATGCGCCTACTGATTCGTGTAACTCTTCTATTTGGACTGTGCTGTGCGAAGTCGCTCATGGATCAACTTTACCTTTTCCAAGGCATCCTTCACCAAGTCAGTACCATATAACTTAGCCTCGCCATGCTCAAACCATCCGATGGGAGAACAACACTGCGACCTTATAAAGCCTTAAATGGATCCATCTTAATGCTGGACTGATAACTGTTGTTGTAAGCAAACTCGGCCAAGGGTAAGAACTGATCCCACTGTCCCCAAAGTCAATCACACGTGCTCTGAGCATGTCCTCCAATATCTAAACTGTCCGCTCGGACTGCCCGTCGGTCTATGGATGGAATGCTGTGCTGAGCTCTACACGGGTCCCCAACTCACTCTGTATGACTCTCCAGAAATGTGAAGTGAACTGAGGGCCTTTATCTGATATGATGGAAACAGGCACACCGTGCAACCGAACTATCTCTCGAATATAATGTGTCCAACTTCTCTGAAGTATATATAGTCACAACCGGAGTGAAGTGTGCCAACTTGGTCAACCTGTCGACAATGATCCAAACTGCATCAAACTTCAGCAAGGTCCGCGGAAACCCAACTACGAATCCACATTAATGTGCTCCCATTTCCACTCAGGTATAGTCATCTGCTGAAGTAGGCTACCTGGCCTCTGGTGCTCATACTTGACTTGCCGGCAATTTATGCACCTAGCTACATACTCTTTCTTCATCTGCCGCCATCAATAATGCTGTCTCAGGTCGCGGTACATCTTCATAGCACCTGGATGAATGGAATACTGAGAACTGTGCGCCTCCTCTAGAACCTCTCCCTCAAGCCATCGACATTAGGAACACATAGACGACCCTGGAGTCGCAGAACACCATCCTCCCCAATAGAAACCTCCTTGGTACCATCCTATAGTATCGTCTCTCCGAGGACTGCCAAGTGCGGATAATCAAACTGTCGAGCATTGATCTACTCCAATAGTGAAGACTGGGCAACAACACATACAAGAACTCGGTTGGACCTTGAAATATCCAACCTCACACAAGTCTGTTAGCCAAGGACTGAATGTCCAAAGCTAGTGGCCTCTCCTCTACTGAAATGAATGCCAAGCTACCCATATTCTCTGCCTTCCTGCTTAAGGCATCCGCGACCACATTTGCCTTGCCCAGATGATAAAGAATGGTGATGTCATAATTTTTCAGTAGCTCAAGCCATCTACGCCGCCTCAAATTGAGATCCCTTTTCTTGAACAAATGCTTTAAGCTGCGATGATCGGTGTAAACCTCACATGAAACCTCATACAGATAATGCCTCCAGATCTTAAGAGCATGAACAATCGCGTCTAACTCTAGGTCGTGCACCGGGTAATTCTTCTCATGAATCTTCAATTGACGCAAAGCATAAGCAATAACTCGCCCCTCCTGCATCACTACACAACCCAAGCCTACGCGTTAAGCATCGCAATACACCATATACATCCCCGAACCAGAAGGCAACACTAGGACCGGTGCTGTAGTCAAAGCTATCTTGAGCTTCTGAAAGCTCGATTCACAATCATTCAACCATCGGAACGGAGCACCCTTTTGGGTCAATCTAGTCAGAGGTGCTGCAATGGATGAAAAACCCTGTACAAACCGGCGATAAGAACCAACTAACCCTAGGAAACTCCTGATCTCAGTCACCAAAGTGGGACGAGGCCAACTCTGAACTGCCTCAATCTTCTTGGAATCCACCTTAATACCCTCGCCTGATACAACATGCCCCAAGAGTGCCATAGACTCTAGCCAAAACTCACACTTGGAGAACTTAGCATACAACTTCTGTTCCCTCAAGGTTTGAAGCACCACTCCCAAATGCTGCTCGTGCTCCCCAGGCTACGTGAGTAGATCCAAATGTCATTAATGAAGACAATGACGAACGAATCAATATAAGGCGTAAACACCATGTTCATCAAATCCATAAATGCCGCTAGGGCATTATTCAAGCCGAAAAACATCACCAGAAACTCATAATGGCCATACCTAGTACGGGATGCAGTCTTCGGGACATCTAAGTCCCGAGTCTTCAGCTGATGATACCCTGATCTCAAGTCGATCTTAGGGAACAGCCTATCACTCTGCAACTGGTCAAACAAATCATCAATGCGCGGCAACGGGTACTTGTTCTTGATGGTGACTTTTGTTCAACTGGCGATAATCAATGCACATCCCCATCGTCCCATCTTTCTTCTTCACAAATAACATTGGTGCACCCCAAGGTGATACACTTGGTCTCACAAACCCTTTGCTAAAAACTCCTCAAGCTGCTCCTTCAACTCCTTCAACTCTTTCGGAGCCATGCGGTACGGTGGGATAGATATAGGCTGGGTACCTAGATCTAAATCAATACAAAAATCGATATCACAATCCGGTGGCATGCCTGGAAGGTCAGAAGGGAACACATCGGCAAATTCCCGGAGTATTGGCACTAAATCAATCGTCGGAGACTCTAGGATGGTATCCCGAATATAGGCTAGATAAGCCAAACAATCCTTCTCGACCTTATGTCGAGCCTTCAAAAAAGAGATAACCTAATTAGATGTACTAACGGAGGAACCCTTCCAATCCAATCTCGAAAACTTTAGCATTGCTAAAGTAACAATCTTGGCATGGCAATCAAGGATGACATGATATGGGGATAACCAGTCCATGCCCAGGATGACCTCAAAGTTGATCATGTCAAGCAACAGAAGGTCCGATCTCGTCTCGTAGCCATAGAATGTGACCATATAGGACCGATAGATCCGATCCACAACTATAGAATCGCCCACAGGTATGGACACATAAAAAGGAGTACCCAAGGACTCACGAGGAATATCCAGGAAATGAGCAAATAGAGAGGATACATATGAATAGGTAGATCCTAGATCAAATAACACAGAAGCATCCCTATTGCAGACAGAAATAATACCTGTGATCACGGCATGTGAGGCCAATGCATCTGGTCTGGCCGAAAAAGCATAGAATCTGGCTGGAGCACCGGCTGGCTGGCCTCCGCCTGACTGAACAGTAGCTGGCTGACATCCCCCTGCCTGGCCTCTACCTCCGGATAGCCGATGCTGTAATCATTGGCTGCTGACCCTGCTGCACTGCCTTGCCCCAAAGTCTGGGGCAGAATCTCCTCATGTGATTGAGATCTCCACACTCGGAACAGCCCCTCGGTGCGGTGATCTGCTACCCTAATGTCTGACCCTGATAGCCTGTATACCCATTGGAAGAAGCCTGAATAGCCGGTGGGCAGTATGAAATCTCCGGCATGGCACTGCAATAGTGTCGCGTAGGAGCACCCCGAGGAGGTGGCGGTGCTGAATATGTGGGCCTGCTAGGCTGACCCCTCCAAAACTAACCTCTGCCCTTAGCCAGGCACCTCGAAACTCTCCAGAGAAACGGGTCCTCTTGTCCTGCTGCATCTGCTCTCTACCT
The DNA here is from genome assembly GCF_001879085.1 of Nicotiana attenuata. Taxonomy (NCBI): domain Eukaryota; kingdom Viridiplantae; phylum Streptophyta; class Magnoliopsida; order Solanales; family Solanaceae; genus Nicotiana; species Nicotiana attenuata. Next base: position 59,321 of record NW_017673690.1, read on the forward strand.
CTCTGACGGTAGCCCTCAATCCTCCGAGCAATCTCCACTACCAGCTGATAAGATGTCCCCATCTCAACCTCCCGGGCCATATTGGCCCTAATACCGCAGTGCAACACCGCAACAAACCTCTGCACTCTCTCTACGTCAGTAGGAAGTATCATAACTACATGGCGAGACAACTCAGAAAACCTCGCCTCATAATCGGTCACTGACATCTGACCCTACTCAAGCTGATATCGCAACTCTTCCCTCTCGGAGGGTGGAATGTACCTATCCAAGAAAAGCTGTGTGAACTGGCCCCAAGTCATGGGAGGAGAACCAACTGGTCTGCCAAGAAGATAAGACTTCCACCATCTATGGGCCCTGCCCTCCAACTGGAAAGTAGTGAAATCCACTCCATGAGACTCCAATGTCCTCATGTTGTACAGTCTGTCCCTGCACCTATCAATGAAGTCCTGGGCATCCTCATGACGCTCGCCTCCGATGACAGGAGGGTGTAGCCTAGTCCATCTTTCCAATAACTTCTACAACTCACCGTCCGCAGCTGGTCTAGGCTTAGGTACAACTGCTGCCACTGGATGGGCCCTGTCCGCGGGTAGTGTACTCGGAGTTTGATACACTACAGCTGCATGCCCAGGAGCCTGAGCAGTAGGGGTCTGTGCTCCCCCTCCCGCCTGGGATGTGGCTGGGTCTGCTGGAAATAAACAGCCCGGGTCATAGAATCTATGAACTGTAGCATACGGCCCATGACCTCCTGAAAGCCCGGTGATGTCATGAATCTAACAGGCCAGGCTCTGCTGCGGGCACCTCGCTCTGCTCCTCAATGATGGGATCCTCTACTAGATGTGCTGGTGGTGCAACCGGGGCAACTCTAGGACATCCTCGTTGTCACGACCCAAAATCCGTTAAAGGTCGTGATGGCGCCGTAATCTACTGTCAATCTAGCCAACACTAAATAGTTAATTAAATTCTCTTTTTATATTTTTGAAATCATTAAATTTCTTCAATTCCACTAGTAACAGATGAACTTTATAAAATAAATAATAACGGTTTCCGATTTCAACACTGAATATCTCATAATCACCCCTGAACCTGGTATCACAAGTGTATGAGCAATCTCTGGGAAATAAAATGAAGTACAATAACTGTCTGGAATACAAATTTGGACAGAAAAGAAAATACAATACTCTGAAGGAGACTCTGCTGGCTGCGGGTCATCTAGAGTGATGCAGTCACCTAAGTCTCCGTATCAACTATGCCGCTGCACCCACTAGGCTAGTAGACATGCATGTGCCTGTGAAACAAAAATGCACAGCAAGTGTAGTATGAGTATGAATACAACGTATACCCAGTAAGTATCGAGTCTAACCTCGAAGAAGTAGTGACGAGGGGTCCACTTCGACACTTACTAGTGGTCCAATAATATCAGATATAGTAAGGAAGTGAATAATATGAAACAGAGTAAACATATGAAATAAACATGTATAAAATAAGTGGTACAACTCCCCTATTTGAAATTTTACTCAAGCTCTCAACTAGCAAGTTCCCTCCGTAACCGGAGCATATATATATTGATATAGTGGATATCATCAAGAGGTTGTCGTAATTCAAATTCGGGAAAAACCCTCATATACACCGGCTTCTATCCAAATGTTACGCACGATTCCATGAGAATGATATATATATGATGGTAATCTCCTCTCAAAAAGGCTCTCAAAAAACGCCTAAGAATGAAGAAATGAGCAAAAATGGCCAACCCTGCTATTTAATGCGTTCTTCCCAGTGACCTCCGCGCCTGCGGACTTCTTGCCGCTTCTGTGCTGCCTCCTTCGCACCTGCGCCCCTTGCCGCTTCTGCGGCCTCCACTTTTGTTTCTGTGCTTGCGCAGATGCGATCAAGGCTCCACACATACGGCCCTCCACCTGGGCGTCCTGCTCTGCTTCTGCGGCTCCTATGTTGCTTTTGCGCTCACCGCACCTGCGGCCAAACCTCGCAGGTGCGGTTACACCAGGTGACAACAACCCTCAGCCCTTCCTTCCAAGTCCAACTCGATCCGTTTACCATCCGGATTCTACCCGAGGCCCTCGGGACCTCAACCTATTATACCAACACGTCCCAAAACACATAACGAACTTAGTCGAGCCTTCAAATCACATCATACGACATTAGAATAACAAATCGTAACCCAAGCCAAGCTAAATGAACACTAGAACTTTAACCTTCCATATTCGATGCCAAAACCTATCAAATGATGTTCGATTGACCTCAAATTTTGTACACAAGTCGCATTCGACATTACGGACCTATTCCAACTTCCAAAATCAATATCCGACCCCGATATCAAAAAGTCCACTTCCGGTCAAACTTCTCAAAAACCGTCAAATTTCTAACTTTAGCCAAATGACTCCAAAATGACCTACGGACCTCCGAATCCACTTCCGGACGCGCTCCCAATACCAGAATCACCAAACGGAGCTATTCTAGGCTCGGAGTCCCAAATGGACATCGATAACATGAAAATACACCTCCACCTCAAATTCATGAAAATCTTCCAAAAGGTTAACTCCCATAATAGGCGCCGAAACGCTCCCGGGTCATCCAAAACCCGATCCGAACATACGCCCAAGTCCGAAATCATCATACGAACCTACTGGAACCTTTAAATCCTGATTCCAAGGTCGTTTACTCAAAAATCCAACCTTAGTCAATTCTTTCAACTTATAGTTTCTGATGTGAGAGTTTTCTTTCCAAATCAACTCCAAACTTTCCGAAATTCAATTCCGACTACGCGTACAAGTCATAATACCTTATGTGAATCTACTCATGGCCTCAAACCGCCGAATGACACGCTAGAGCTCAAAACAACCGGTCGATTCATTACATTCTCTCCCATTTAAACATACGTTCATCCTCGAACGTGCTAAGAACTGCGCTGGAGTTGTCCGAAATTACTACTTAACAGCTCGTGCACCTACCCGTGCTACCACAACTCAGCCGAGCACATTAGCTCGAGAAAATCTGTAGATAGTCTCTTTTATTTACGCGAATAAGCCTTAGAGCCCAATTCCAACATCCGGAATCCTCTGCCAGGCCTGCTTCCAACATACGAGCACCACATGAATCACTACATGATGTACCAGGACATGGATACATGCCTTTGCTTAATTCACACCATGCACCACATAATTCAAAAGGCCATGATAACATTCTCTGATCATAATAGCCGAAATCTCACGAATTCAATGCTCGCAATACACCTCATAACATATATAAGTCTTGTTCCAACTTTTGCAATACTGCCACAAGGGGAAAGATGTGTAGAAACTCATAACCATCTGCCGAGTCAACAAATCATTAAGTTCCTTCTCCTAATAAGAACCATTACCTCATTCTGCACTGAATATCAATATTTACTCCTTAATGTGCCTTATATAAATCATATCGCTTTGATCCCATGCAATAAGCCACCTCAGACACTAGCAAAAGTCTCATACGATGCCACAATGAGCCAACAAGTTACCAACTCGAATGTGATGATATAATATAGGGAAAATGAACTCTGGAAAGAACTACTCAACCTACTCAACTAATTAACCAACCGAAGTGATGATATGAACCCTCCTTAGGAAATAAGAAACAAAACACACCAGGATAGATATAGGGGACTGTACTCAACATCACACTGTTGCGGCGTGCAACCCGATCCATACCACATATCCTTGGTGGCGTGCCACCTAATTTATACATAAAAAAATATATAAGGAATTACATACCGAGCAAAAATTCTCATACTCGCGAAATATCCGAATATCGCCCACAAGCATGCCAAGTGCATAATACCATCCATGGGGGAGAAAGATAGCACCATATGCTACAAAACTCAAGCACAACTAAGGTGCGATATATGATCTGAATCTCAAGAGCCATTCGACTCACATAAAACCATCGCTATGCGGAACCTCAACACATAAGAAATTTATGAAGCCGTTTCACAACTCACACGGCACAATATAGTATTACATGAATAGCTAACGACGAAACAACATCCAACATCCGAATACTCCTCCATAATCAGCGCTATGCTGAAATGAACACATCCGACCTGACATAGATCCCATATTCACATTTAAATCCATCCACCGACCATAAGCCGATTCTGATCACACCGCACTAGAGCTAATAACCTTTCAAGGGTCCATAATAACCCCTTTTCCCATAACACACAAAAACAACTGTCAGATTCAGAACAACTTCTATAGTTCCACCGGTCAAACTAACACTGCGAAGAAAATCAAAAATCTGCAATCAGTACTCAGAGCCTTTTACACCCGACACCAATCTCCGGTGATGCTGAAGATAATACCAGCTTACTATAAATGTCTAAGTCCTTTTCTGATCATCCAAGCTCGTGACATCCCTGGCAACACCGAACCGCAACCCTGAATCCTCAACTTCCAATTCCCATGCTACTTACTGCACCAAATCATACCAATACGCAAGAATATAAGAGTTTCACCTTAACTCGTGAACCACTAATAGGATACACACTTCACTTGTAGAAATCTTTCACCTTGCTCGTTTCAGTAGAATCATTACAACACATGACTGAATTCTCATAACCGTAGAATACACCAAACCTCAGGTAGTGGCCTAAACCACCATAACCCTTTCGGCCGTCAAGCCTCGCACGTACCGCCACAAATCTCATGCATAACCTAATCACGCTGGAAGAACTGATCACTACCACCATCAAGCCGATTCAACCATTGCTAACCGAACCGCCTTCTTTTAATTTGCTCTGGACTTGCCTTAGGAGTAATAATAGCTTCATTCAAAACATCACGAACCCAAATCCACACTCATCTTGAACGACCTCATATCACGAGACCATGCTGTCTCAAATCCCTCGAACCATCTCATACCCTCGTTGTGCACATATTCACATCCTCAACTGGTACACCCATTCTGATAATTCCTCTATGAATTCGAAGTCATTTTCTCTCATTCCTCCAAATGCTACATTGCAAGCCGAAGATATCATAGAACACTCCAAGCCCTTTTTCATAATCCGCTGCAAAAGCTCGATTCTTAACCATACTGCGGGCTTGAAATCCCTAGACACCGCAATTTAACTTTTGAATTCACTAGGACCGTTGCTGAGAGTCCCACTCTAACTTGGTCCCAAATGTAATCAAACTCCAAGGCCCTTCTAGCACATGAACACCCTCTCGCTGAAATATCTGACTGAATCACTTCCCTTGTAAATCACCTTGGTACAAAACATAAATCCTAAATCTTCCCAAAGGCTAAACATGAATTAATAAGGCCAATTATAGCACACATTCCTCAAATCCTTGGCTCAAATAGCCACTGATGTTCTCTTTTCTTAGTCGTAATAATCATCAATATGCTGATAACTAGAAACCTCACAAGTAGATAACCATACAATCCAATCGTAGGCGGTGAGACTCTCCCACTTAGCTTGAAGCTACCATTGCATAAACCTGGAACCCACCAGATTCTTACTTCGTTGCTACACTTGTTACAATTGCTACAAAATCAGTAACCATCCTGAGCCCGTGCTTATTCGCCAGTCGTACGAGACCGTTCACTTCTCATGGACATCAACTAAAAGGTGCGACAGTACACTTCAATACAAAGTCATGTTGTACCCTTCTTCACATCAAGCAACTCTTTTCTATCGTCTCCAATCCATCCCGTATAATATCCAATATTCTAAATTAAGTCCGCCACTGTCCCCCATGAATCCTAAATCACTCTAACCTCTTCTTAAGGCGTTTAGTCATCCTAACGCAGAACTCATATACTACTCTGCCACTCTCCCATATTGGTCAAACTCACTCCTTTAAGCAACTACTCGACTCCTGTTTCTCACACTTGGCCTTCTAGAAGTTTAACCACTGCAAGGCACCTCCCACACGTCCTTCCTCACCCTTAGCTGCCTAGCTGTTGCCTTAAATCAAAATCTATCTCTGTAGCACTTGAACCAATAGATTGTTACTAACTGTAAACCTTTCCGAAGATCATCTTTCTCGAGTCGTCGACACCAGAAACACTGATTCAAATCCTGAATCACCGCACACCGCAATCTCTGATAGCCGCTTCTCCGACTCTATTTCACAATACCCTGCCCTAAAGGAAAATTAAAAAAGATGATAACACCGGCGAACTTAATGTATCCAACAAGGAAAATGACAATGCATCACAGATGAAGATTCTACCACGCTAAAAAATACCAAGTCTCGTTCTTCATCAACCCAAACCTGAACACTTGTAGTTCGATTGCCTTTTCCTCCGCCGGAACTAAAATACCGAATCTCTGAATCATGCACTGATCAAACCTCCTCTCTAGTCATTCACTGCCCCGACACATAGGCAAGCATCTTACTATCATCTCAATACTGTGCGATAAAAACTCATGAGCATCCTAGCAACCTGTGCATAGCCTCAAAGCTCTTAGAAGTACAACTATTGAGCGAAAATGACAATATATCCTTCCGCAAGGCGACGGCAATAGCCCAATCAACTACGCAAGGGGATACATCCTGCAGTGCATCTGTAGTACCATTACAATTCCTCAATTCGATCGATAGAAAGCGTTTCGCACCGCATAAGATTGAGTAGGAAAGAAACAAAGGCATAAGCCTCAAAGGAATCAAACCACACGATGAGGAATTAAGAAGTGAAGTGTTACTAACAGCCCTGTAGCCTCTCGAAGATAAGTACAGACGTCTCTGTACCGATCCGCAAAACTCTACTAGACTTGCTCATGACTCGTGAGACCTAAGTGAACCTAGTGCTCTGATACCATATTGTCACAACCCAAAATTCGTTAATTTTTGTGATGGCGCCGGACTCCACTGTCAGGCTAGCCAACACTAAATAGTTAATTAAATTCTCTTTTTATTTTTTTGAAATCATAAATTTTTCTTCAATTCCACTAGTAACAGATGACTTTATAAAATAAATAATAATATTTTCCAATTTCAACACTAAATATCTCATAATCACCCTGGAACCCGGTGTCACAAGTGCATGAACATTCTCTAGGAAATAAAATGAAGTACAATAACTGTCCAGAATACAAATTTGGACAGAAAAAAAAATACAATACTTTGATGGAGACTCTGCTGGCTGCGGGTCGTCTAGAGTGATGCAGCTCACCTAAGTCTCCCTGTAAACAATGCCGCTGCGCCCACTAGGCCACTAGACATGCATGTGCCCGTGCAACAAAAATGCACAGCAACTGCAGTATGAGTACGAAAACAACGCGTACCCAGTAAGTATCCAGTGTAACCTCGAAGAACTAGTGACGAGGGGTCGACTTCGACACTTACTAGTGGTCCAATAATATCAGATACAGTAAGGAAGTGAATAATATGAAACAGAGTAAACATATGAAATAAATATGTATAAAATACGTGGTACAACTCCCCTCTTTATAATTTTTCTCAAGCTCTCAACTAGCAATACATATATATATATAGTGGGTATCATCAAGAGGTTGTCATAATTCTAATCAGGGAAAAATCCTCTGGTACACAGGTTTTATCCAAATGTTACGCACAATTGCATGAGAATGATATATATATATATATATATATATATATATATATATATATATATATATATATATATATATATATATATATAGGAAATGTCGAGGCGTACGACCCGATCCAACATAAAAGTAAACTGTGCACTGCCGAGGGTCGAACGACGCGAACCATAGATGTATCTATTAACCTGCCGAGGCGATCGACCTACTCCCATGAGAGTAGTAGAAGGAAATTTTCTCCACTCACGAAACATACATGCGACACAGTTACACATAGATTTCTTAGGTTATTAAAGTATTCCTCAATTCTTTTTAAATTTCGGATTTCAAATGAAAACATTTAGTTCCCAATTTTTCCTCAATTTCAACTCCTTTCAAAACGTTTAATAAGCTAACTAAATCTCGCTTCTTCTCATGACAAAAAATAAACATAAATTAACAACAATATCAACAAGGCATGCTGTAAGCCTAAAACTACCCGGACATAAGCATAGTTAGTAGCTACGTACGGACTCTCGTCACTTCGTGCGTACGTATCCCCCTCAAATAGAAGCACATAATAATTTAGTTTACTCATGGGGTTAATTCCCTCTTACAAGGTTAGAAGGAGACTTACCTCGCTCCGAAGTTCCATAACCGGCTCCAATGTCGCTTTAAAACCTAAATCCGATGCCCAACACTCCAAACAAGCCAAAAATGCCCAAACCAATGAAAATTTACTCTAAGACTCATAACAATTCAATTTACAACAATTCCCAACTCCGCTCAGAAAGTCGATAAAATCACCCTAGGGCCCACGTGCCCGGATTCCGAATATTTTTGAAAATAAACTTTACCCATAACCTCACGAACTCAAATATATGATTTATTCTCAATTCCATTCCCAAATTCGTGGTCAAAATCCAAAAATACCAATTTCTAGGTTTTTTTTCAAAATCCCAAATTTCTACAAATTTTCATGTCTAAATCCATATACACACCTTGTATCTAACTTAAAACTAGAAGGAATCACTTACCTCTTGATGATGATGGAAATACCCTATCAAAAGGGCCCTCAAAAATCTCCTAAGAATGAAGAAATGAGCAAAAATGGCTAACCCTGCTATTTAATGCGTTCTGCCCAGCGACCTCCGCGCCTGCGGACTTCTTGCCGCTTTGCGCGTCCGCTTCTGCGGTGCCTCCATCGCACCTGCGCCTATTGCTGCTTATGCGGCCTCCACTTTCGCTTCTGCGCTTGCGCAACTGCGGCCAAGGCTCCGCACCTATGGCCCTCCACCTAGGCGTCCTACTTCACTTTTGCGGCTTCTATGGCGCTTATGCGCTCAACGCACTTGCGGCCAAACCTTGCAGGTGCGGTTACACCAGGTGACAACAGCCCTCAGCCCTTCCTTCCAAGTCCAACTCGATCCGTTTACCATCCGGATTCCACCCGAGGCCTTCGGGACCTCAACCAATTATACCAATACATCCTAAAACACATTACGAACTTAGTCGAGCCTTCAAATCACATCATATAACATCGGAATAACGAATCGTAACCCTATCAAAGCTAAAGGAAATTAGAACTTCAAACTTCTAAATTCGATGCTGAAACCTTTCAAATGACGTTCGATTGACCTCAAATTCTGCACACAAGTCGCATTCGACATTACGGACCTATTCCAACTTCTGAAATCTAAATCCGAACCGGTATCAAAAAGTCCACTTCCGGTCAAACTTCTCAAAACCTTCAAATTTCTAACTGTAGCCAAATGACTCAATGACCTACGGACCTAGAATCCACTTCCGGACGCGCTCCCAATACTAGAATTACCAAACGGAGCTATTCCCAAGCTCGGATTCCCAAACAGACATCGATAGCATGAAAATACACCTCCTCCCCAAATTCATGAAATTCTTCCAAAATGCAAACTTCCACAATAGGCGCCGAAACGCTCCTGGGTCATCCATAGCCCGATCCGAACATACGCCCAAGTCCAAAATAATCATACGAACCTGCTGGAACCTTCAAATCCCGATTCCTAGGTCGTTTACTCAAAAATCCAATCTTAGTCAATTCTTTCAACTTAAAGCTTCCGATGTGAGAGTTTTCTCTCCAAATCAACTCCAAACTTTCCAAAATTCAATTCCGACTACACGTACAAGTCATAATACATTAAGTGAAGCTACTCATGGCCTCAAACCGCCGAACGACGCGCTAGAGCTCAAAACGATCGGTCGGGTCATTACACTCGTCCCCTACCTCGGGCCGGTGCCCTCCCCCGGCCTCTTCCTCGGCCTCTAGCATTAGGGGGAGCAGCTCCTCCAGGGTCCGGAACGTCTGCCGCGCACGTTCTCACCATCTGTGAGAGAATAAGAGAGAGAATTTAGTATACCCTCAAATGCACGATAGAAGATGAATAAGGAGTAGTTTCCTAACACCCCACATCCTCTCGAAGATAAGTACAGACGTCCCCGTACCAATCCGCAAGACTCTATTAGGTCTGCCCATGACTTGTGAGACCTGCGTGAACCTAGTGCTCTGCTACCATGTTGTCACGACCGAATTCCACTATAGGCCGTGATGACGCCGAAGACTATTGTTAGGCAAGCCAACACTGATCAACTAGTGGTTTCCCGTTTAAATAAATTATTAAGTAGTAACATTTTCTTATTTGTTAAAAAAGATTTAGAAATTTGCAGGTGTAACATAAATAAGCGAAAGAAATAAGTACTAATCAGAATCATGTAAGCAAACCCAAAATCATAAGTCTACTAGTGAGTGTGCCAAGACCTGGTATCACAGGTGTGTGGGCAATCTAGTAGAATATACAAAAGAATACTGCTAGCCTACTGCCTGAGAGTAAATAGACAGAAAAGTAAAACATAAGGAAGACTCCAACTACTGCAGAACGGCTCGGAAGGCAGCTCACCGTGAGTCTCGAAGTGGGGATCAACTATGCGCGCCGGACGGGTAACTAGATGCACCTGCCTTAGATCCTATACAATTAAGTATAGAAGTATAGTATGAGTACAAAACAACATGTACCCAGTAAATATCCAGTCTAATCTCGAAGAAGTAGTGACGAGGGGTCGACTTAGACCCTTACTATGGGCTAACAATAATATAGTTAAAGAGTTATGCTAAGCATGGATATCATGAATCATATTGAAAGCTCAATAACAGAAAGTGATAAGTTCTTCTTTCACAAATATGATTTCAACTTCAGTCATATCATTTAACAGCTTACATTTTAAGGCATTTAAGCAGTATAAATCATGGAGAGTTCCAAACAATTATCATGCGCAAATTATGCCGAGGTCGTACGACCTGGTCCGACATAATATTTAAACTGTGCACTACCGGAGGGTCGAATGACGCGAACCATAGATGCATCTATTTACAACCGAGGTGCTCGGCCCGATCCACAAATAACAATTATTTTTAAGAAAACACAAATTTCTCATTTACAGTCAAGTATCTCATATAAACCTTCAAGTAAGTGAATTTAACCTTATACAATTCTTTTTATCAATTTCTAACATGACTTAAGTGATTATTAGCAAGTAAGGACGCAAACATTTCAAATATAGCATGATACGGGTCCTAAACTACCCGGACAATAGCATAATAGTAGCTACGTACGGACTCTCGTCACCTCGTACGTACGTAGCCCCCACAAATAGGTACAAACATTTATTTAGTTCACCTATGGGGTTAATTCCCTCTTACAAGGTTAGAAAGGAGACTTACCTCGTCTCAAAGCGTACTTCCTAATTCAAGAATGCGCTCAAACCTCCAAATTCAATGCCAAACGACTCGAAATTAGTCAAACATTACATAAACTAATCAATTTATGCTCAAAAGTTCATATCTCCACTATTAAAGTGATTACCCACCCCAAATTGCAAGATTCCTAAAATTCACCCCCGGGCCCACTTGCCCTGATTCCGGAAATTTTCGAAGAAAGTTGTTACCCATAGCCTTAGGAACATAAATATATAATTTATACTAAGTTCCATAACCAATTTCGAGGTCAAATCTAATTTTTATCAAAAACTTAGGTTTTCATCTAAACCCTTGATTTTCACTAATTTTTACATCTTAATCTATCCATAATCTATGTATTTAACTTATGTTTTGTAGAAATTGCTTACCTCAAAGTGCTAGGTGAAAACCCTCGTCCAAAAGCTCCAAAAATCGCCTAAGAGATGAAGTGAAATGAAATAAATGGCCTAAGTCCCGCATTAAAAGCTGGACATAGCCCTCTGATGTCGCATTTGAGACACTAGGTTCGCAAATGCGAGGGTCGCAAATGCAACAAAAGCCTCGCAAATGCGAAGCCTGGGCTTCAGCTATTGGGGTCGCAAATGCAACTTCTACTGGGATCGCAAATACGGCATAAGTGTCGCAAATGCGAACACTGCCTGGGTCGGGCGCCTTCGCAATTGCGAAGCCCTCATCGCAAATGCGAGGTTCGCATTTGCGAACAATCTCTCACATTTGAGTGACCTGCATCTGTTGCCAAGAAGACCAGAATTCTGGTGTGTTTTCAACTTCTTCCACACGTCCTCCACACCAAATACTAACACAAGACTAACAACATCATACAAACTTGCTCGCGCGATCAGAACACCGAAATAACATCAAAACCACGAATTGGACGTCAAAACGCATGAATTTACTCATGAACTCTAAAAACTTCTAAAACACTTTCGCGCGTCTGATTCCTATCAAATCAACTCGGAATGACGCCAAACTTTGCGTACAAGTCTTAAATGACATTACAAATCTATTCCAACTTGCGGAACTGAAATCTGAACAAGATATCAAAAAGTCCACCCTCGGTCAAACTTTCCAAAAACTTCAAGTTCTAACTTTCGCCAAATGACTCCAAAACGACCTACAGGCCTCCAAATCCACTTCCGGACGCGCTCCTGAGTCAAGAATCACCATATGGAGCTATTCCCAGGCTCAAAATCCCAAACGAGCGCCTAGAATTTAATAATCTGTTTTAACCCAAACTTATGGAATTTGCTCAAATTGCCAAATTTCACTATTAGGCGCCGAAACGCCCCTGGGTCATCCAAAATCCAATCCGAACATACGCCCAAGTCCGAAATCATCCTACGAACCTATTGGAACAGTCAAATCCTAATTTTGAGGTTTTTACTCAAAATGTTAACCTAAGACAAACATGGCCTTTTAAGTCATCCTTAAAGAACCAAGTGTTCCGTTTTCAACCCATACTGTTCCAAATTCCGAAATACCCATCCCCACAAGTTATAAATATGTAAAAGCAAGTACTGGAGGTCTTATTAGGGGAACGGGGTTCTAGAAAGAAAAACAACCGGTCGGGTCGTTACAAATGAGGTGACGAGTACCTATGCGTTGTTGTCAGGTCATAGCATGCGATTGGGTCTTATTCTTGCAATTGTTGCTTTCCGCGATCATATTATCCATGCTTAGACTAGTTAATAATCATGTTGATCGTCCTTATCATGTTTACGGACTTTGGTATTGATTGAGTATTGATTCAAAGTTGAGGTTGGTATTGTGGAACCAAAAGTTGAAGTAACACTTGTTTTTGTTATTTCAATCTCCCTGTTGTTATTGTTCATTGTTTGGTGAAGGAGAGTGTTAATGCAATAAGGGTGATTCCGTGCCATGTTTTGTGAGTGATAATGCACGAAGGGTGATGTCGTGCCATATTGTGAGTGTTAATGCACGAAGGGTGATGCTGTGCCATGTTATGAGAGAGTTAATGCACGAAGGGTGATGCCGTGCCGTTTCTATTATTTAATATGGTGAGTTGAAAGTAAAAGCACGAAGGGTGATACCGCGCATTTTCCTTTACCATGTTTACTGGTTCTTATCTATTTAAGATATATTGGTTGATCAAGTTCTTATTACTGCTGTGATTATTTATCTTCTGATCCCCTCAGCATGTCCCCCTCCTGATATTATCTGTCTATCTTTTACTTGCCGTTATTTTGTACATATACTGCTAAATTGCATAGGTTTATTATGTATGTGTCTTGTCTTAGCCTAGTCACTACTTCGTCGAGGTTAGGCTCGATACTTACTAGTACATGGGGTCAATTGAACTGATACTACATTGCACTCTTTGCAAATTTTGGTACTGGCCCGAGCTAATCGTGAGGTTAGCCGCTGGATTGATTGACCGGACCACCGGTGACTCAAGGTAGATCTGCCGGCGTTTACAGACCTTGAAGTCCCCGTCTATCTCTTCTAATTTACTGTTTCTTTCATTCAAACAGTTGTATTTCTTTCAGAGTTTTACTTGTAGTAAATCCTAAATGCTCGTGAATTGTTACTCCAGATCTGGGTAGTAGTATATATATTGAGGTTGTTATAAACTTCCGCATTTGTTTTAACTCGTTATAGCTTGTTTGCTGTTAATTATTGAAATGTATAAGAATTGGCTTAATGAGTCTCTAACGTTGGCTTGCCTAATAAGTGGAATGTTAGGCGCCATCACGGTCCCGATGGTGGAATTTCGGGTCGTGACAATTATGCTAGTAGACACATGATAATTTTTGGATTATTTTACTTATCTCATTTGATCTTAAAATTTGTTTTCTCTCATCTTATTAAATTTTTACTTCCTATTTATACACTAATTGAAAATCAGCTATTTTTTTTGGTAACTAAACAATTTTATTTACCAAGTAATATTTACATAGTATTTCTCTCTATAGCCTGATCTGGACCTAAGTCCCAGATTCGGCTTGATTTCTCTTTCTCGTTCCTCCTAAATACTATACCTGCTTTTTACATAGCCATATGAACAATAGGGTAGTAGTTTAACTCTAATAGCCTTCCCTTCAATCATTGTTTCATGTTCCCTCGACAATGAATTCCTTGTACTAGTAGTCGAGTAATTGGTTCGGCACTCCTCTACCTTGCTTGAATTATTCGTGCATTCCTCTCTTGCCATATATAGTATATACTACCGGCTAGTGTCATTCTATAGACTTCTGCTTTAGAGCTCCTTCCTTTGTAATGTCTTTCAGCCCATTTCAATTCGTGCTCCCAAGTCATCACCGGTCTATGAATTCCTTGTCAGCCTAGTATTGCCCTTACTTGTGTTGAAAATGAGCTATTTTAAAAATATTAAAAGAAACAATCATGTGGTTAGTTCACTGTTGGCTTACCTAGCGGTAGCGTTGGGCGCCATTATGTCCTATAAGAGAAATTTGGATCGTGACACTACAACATTATGCATATACAGCTACGAAGTATGTCGTAGCTAAACATGAAAATTTCCGTAGCTAAACACTTTAACCACAGTAATTTCTTTCGTAGCATCCGTAGCTAGAAGTAGCGTAACTAAAACTTAGCTACAAACTTTAACATTTTGTGGCTAAGGATTAGTACTTATTGCTACAAGAATTTGTGATGTAGCTATATTAATAAAATATTTTGCCACGAAGACTCTATATATA
>NW_017673690.1:74386-75848 GCF_001879085.1 Nicotiana attenuata
TCTCTCTCTCTCTATATATATATATATATATATATATATATATATATATATATATATATATATATATTGTACACCGTAATTGGTATAAGATTATAGTTGTTTAAATTTTATAAAATTAGTCATTCACACATTAATTAGCTATAATTTTATTATACTTAATAAAAATTATAATATGATTAGTTTTGCTTTGGACTTAAGTATAAATTAATTTCGTAATTCTTTTAAATTGCTATAACATAATTATATAAAAATTAATATAAATTATTATATCGTAAACATTTTTGTAGTGTTAAATATGTTCATTGTATGTATTTGTAGCTTTGGTCATTTATCAAAACTAAATGCACCAAAAACATCACAAAGTTCTCCAATTTATGGGCACTTATTTAAAAATGAATCATCAGATATATGAAATTATTCTAAGTTCTTATTAAGAATATGAGTTTGATAAATAAAAAGTAAATTGATAAGATTTGAGACTACAGATAAATTATCCGACCCGGTCATATTTAATACGGATAAAAATATGTTAACCGGCGGATAATATAAATATTTATATTATCCATGGCTTCTTGAATATGATCACTTTTGGGTGAATTCCTCTGTCACGACCCAAAATTCATCAAAGGCCGTAATTGCGCCGGACACCTCGGTCAGGCAAGCCAACATTAAATAATTAATTTAACTCTCATTTTAATATTTTAGGAACCATAATTTCCTTTAATTTAACTAGTAAAAAGTAATCATCACTGAATAAATAAAAGCGTCTACAACTTTTAATATTAAATATCCCAAAATCACCCCAGAACCCATTGTCACAAGTGCATGAGCAATCACTAGGAGAAACAAATGAAATACAATAACTGTCCGGAATACAAATTCGGACAGAAAGTAAATACAGTAATCTGAAGGAGACTCTACTTGCCGCGGGTCGTCTCGAGAGATGCAGCTCACCTAAATCTCTGTATCAACCATGCTGCTACACCCACTAGGCCACTAGAGATACATGTGCCCGTGCAACGAAAATGCATAGCAAGTGTAGTATGAGTACAAAAATAACGCGTACCCAGTAAGTATGCAGTCTAACCTCGAAGAAGTAGTGACGAGGGGTCGACTCCGACACTTACTAGTGGTCAAATAATATCGGGTACAGTAAAGAGGTGAATAACATAAAACAGAATATATATATGAAATAAGCAAGTATAAACAAGTGATGCAATTCCCCTCTTTATAATTTTACTCAAGCTCTCATCTAGCAAGTTCCCTCCGTAACTGGAGCATATATATAGATATGACGGCTTTTATTAAGGAAGTTGTCATAATTCAAAACAGGGAAAAATTCCCCAGGTTCATTGGCTTCTAGCCAAATGTCACGCACGATTCCATGAGAATAGTGTGTGTGTATATATATATATATATATATATATATATATATATATATATATATATATATATATATATA